>NC_090035.1:16402991-16552991 GCF_037176765.1 Anolis sagrei | reverse complement strand
CACCACTGAGTCCAGCATGTCGGCTATTAATTACAATTGGTCAACTTTCATAACTTGTTACTGACCTGACACATGCACCATAACACCTTTTAGTATAACCTGTAAGAACATTGAACACATCTCATCAGCTACAATCCAACCAATTATAGCCATATGCAGCTACTGAATTCTAATTGTAGGACATCAGGGTTGTGTATTCATTAGGTATGAATCTCCAAACTTGATGCCACAGGATATAACTGTTGGGAGAGTCTTTGTTTAACAATAAAAGCGCATCTCGGTTTTCTTTCCACTGTTTATCAGATACTGGCTGGACTTTTCGCCTTTGGACATCATGTGGTGCACGGCAGATACAGGCTGGGTGTTGAGCTGTCTGGGCGCTCTATTTGATCCGTGGGTTTTGGGATCCTGTGTCTTTGTACATAATCTGCCAAAAATAGAATCAACAACTATCCTAAATGTAAGATGACCATTTGAATGTATCATTCAGTCTGTGGGCAGTAGCAAGGAGGTGTCCTGTTCCTCAAACAATATGAGATTGAAGGTGCTGTTGATACAGGAATAGTTTTGAAATACCTCCCTGGCCCTCCTCCCCTGCTTTCTACCAGTCAGTAAATTGCCATTCCTGTAGGAGCTGAATCAGCTAAAATGTGGAGTTTGGTGGGTTAAAGGACAGGCATGCTGTAGTTCCGCTTGACAGAACTTTATAGTATCTCTTCTACTAACTATTAAAGGTACAAGAGTCTCATCTCATATTCAGCACAGGAATGCTAGTCCTGAATTCTTTCAGTTGATTCAGGGAAGATCTTAGCAAGGAAACAGGCAGACATGTGTTTTCTTAGAATGTTTAAATGTATTTGATGGATCTTCTGTAGGATTTAGACCATGTTTCAGCATAACAATGTATGGATTTTTGTCTGATGGGTTCACAAAGGTACAGGAGTATAACTATAACCATATGAGTCCAATTATACCTAGACCAGTGGTTCTCAACTTTTGGGTCCCCAGATGTTTTGGCCTTCAACTCCCTGAAATCCTAACAGCTGGTAAAGTAGCTGAGATTTCTGGGAGTTGTAGGCCAACACACCTGGAGACCCACCGATTGAGAACCACTGACCTAGATGATAAATGAAACTTTAAGCCAGTGGTTGTCAACCTGTGGGTAGCCAGGTGTTTTGCCCAATAACTCCCAGAAATCCCAGCCAGTTAACCAGCTGTTAGGATTTCTGGGAGTTGAAGGCCAAAACATCTGGGGACCCACAGGTTGAGAACCACTGCTTTAAGCCATCTTGAGTGTTGTCTTGTTCTCCTTCTTGAGGGACCATGCTCTTCAGGATCATTCTTATAAATACCATTTTAATGTCAAAGGAAAGTAAAGGCCAGGAGGAAGTAGTGGAAGGACAAAACTGTATATGCTCCATGACTTGCCCTGGTCCCTATAAAATGTGGTAGCCCACCACACTCAAATGCAGAGAAGTATGCCACCCTGACCACAAAAAGATTCAGTTCTTTTGCAGCTGAAATGGATAGCTGCCATTTTGCCCTTTGGTTTTGATGGCCAGATATTGGGAGCTTACCTTGATCTTAAAAATATAAGAACTTTGCTGAATTAGTTAGAAGTTTAGTCTAGGCATTCTAGTAGGCCACAGGATGTCCATGTAAAGCTCACCAGCAGACAGGAGTGTAGCTGTACTCATAGCTTCATGCTCCCCAATAACTGGCCTAGAGAGACATACTCCTATGGTGATATTTAGCCATCCTGAGCAATGGCCATTGATGGCCGTAATCTCCCTAAACTTTCCTTTTAGCTGTCCTGATTCTCCCACCATTCAGTTATAATAGATAATAGATGGAGCCTCCGGTGGTGCAGTGGGTTAAACCTTGTGCTGGCAGGACTGAAGACCGACAGGTCACAGGTTCAAATCCAGGGAGAGCGCAGAAGAGCTCCCTCTGTCAGCTCCGGCTCCCCATGCGGGGACATGAGAGAAGCCTCCCACAAGGATCGTAAAAACATCCCAAAAAAACATCCAGGCGTTTCCTGGGCAGCGCCCTTGCAGACAGCCAATTCTCTCACACCAGAAGCAACTTGCAGTTTCTCAAGTCGCTCCTGACACAAAAAATTATAATAGATAACCCTGGGTTCAGATATAAATAAGGTTTCCTCCTATTCACTTTCTGCGTGCCATGAATAATTCAACAGTCTTTGCTATTGAGAGGTTATTTTCCTAATATGAAATTAACCATCTGTAAAGATGTTTCTCTAATGAAATGGAATTATCTGAGGGTGAATTGAAAAGGCATTTATCTAAATATATGAGATGTGCACCTGGCAAGTCTTTTTTGTATAAGGTTTTCAAAAGCTTAGTTGATCACTACTGCACAAACTTTGTTCACCTTTTTATTTTATTTAAAACACATTAGACTCTCTCGCGATTTCCCATCACCGCCATGCTGGGAGCTCCCACCTTGTTCCGTATGTTGGTGCAGAATGATCTGAGCAGGTATCTTGTGAAGATGTTTTGGAATAATTATCATATCGATAAGCATTTACTGACTCAACCCTGTGATTGTCAGTGTGGTTGTTGAACATGGTAATTCTCCCATTCAAAATGGTGATTTCTAATCCCTGTATCAAATCTAAGACCTATATCATGATCCAAGAAGTCTTGCTAAGGCTACATTCTGAAAAAGCGATGAATGGTTCTCAATGGCAGGGAGAGAGATCTTCCTTCTCAGTGGTGTCTTCACCACTGATATTCAGGAAGTCTGGGAAATACAGTTTTCTTCTGAGTACATAAAATCTTCTGTATATTGGCCTGGAAACGTAGAGACAATTGTCTAAAGGTTCCTGTGCCCTTGCATTAAAGTTGCCAGATAAAATGGGAGAGTTTTCAAGGATGTTGTGCCCATTATTGCCAAGCCATGTGAATGGATCAACCAACCTCAATGGAGGATGAGGTTCACCGATAAAATACTGAAAAGTTCATAAAGATTAGAGCTTATCAATGTGAGATGGAAAACTCATAGGGATTGGAATTCACTGGTGGGTGGAAGGTTTATGGAAGCAAATGTAGGTCCTTTCTACTCTGCCATATAAAATCCAGATTATCTTTTTTTAACTGGATTATATGGCAGTTGCAATAAAGAGACTACTACTATTAGGAATGACAGATATGGCCCACAAAGGCCTTGAAGGTTAAGTGACACTCACACCCTCACACACAAGGCAGGACAGTGTGATGCTACCACTATATTATATTTTTCTTTGCTGCTACCAATTTATTATTAAGGCTTCTTCTGCTGCCACCATTTCTTGATTCATAGGCCACCTCCTTCACTAGAATGTTTAAAAAGACACAGGAACTCTTCAGGCGAAATAAAACAAGAATAGTACAGATGCATAGTGGTTTCAGTAAGTTGTCAGGCTTTACTTCTTGAGGATAAAGGTCTTATAACTTGAGCTCTTTAATGTTCCACACACAGGAATACAAGCAGGTTATTCTGAACCTTTTGAAACCTCTTTCCACACCAGCACTCTAACACTATAGAGGCCTAACTATATCTCTTACTCCTTCTCCCTGAAGGCTTCAACTATTTTCCTCAAAGAGGTATCTTTTAACAACAGTTCCCAAAACTATTCCTTCCTTCCTTCCTTCCTTCCTTCCTTCCTTCCTTCCTTCCTTCCTTCCTTCACCTTCAAAACTCCCAACTAACTCTTTAACTGCCAAACTATGGCTGTCTTTGCTCCTTCCTTTCCCTTTAGCTCCACCCATCTCCAGTTGCTAAGATCCAAATTCAAAATTTCAAGAAGTAAGCAATCTGTGGATGGACAAATCTATCAGTAATTGCTCCCACAATTGATTTTTTTTCATTCCAAATATGAAGAAATTTGCAAACTTCAGCAAAAAAAAACCTGTTAAAAACAAACCTAAACAATTTTCTCACTTATCTCTAGCTATAAATTCATGAGCCTGAAGCAGTGCATAAGTGCAGGGGAAGCACTAAACCCTGAAGTCATGGAGCAATGGAAAAGCAAGACAGGACTAGACATCCACGAAGCCTATGGGCAGACCGAAACAGTAGGTCCATGTTATTTATTTAGTCATAACTCTACTACATCGTTATTTTCTGGGTTCTTTTGATGTGAACTTAAACTGCATGCATGCCTCTCCTAAAATATTTTGTCATCATAGGATTTTTTTACATAATCCCTAAAATAGGCATTTTATTTTGCATGTCCTTTTGATATATTCAGATTTTTCAGACCAAAATAGCAACACATTAGAAAACTGTGCTCTCCAAAAGGGAACTTTGTTCAGATCCAGAAAATGTGAATCAGGACTAGTTCGCTTTAAAAAGTGAAACATCCCAAATTCTCCCCTGTTCCAAAGTTACGTGTTTTGTTTGAGCACAAGATAAGAATAAAACTGAATAAAATAATAAGTCTCTTTATATCAGGGCTGCAAAATTTAACTTAATGGTCTTTGCTCTCAGTTCAGAGTCCTTGACTTTCTCTCCAGACTGCTGGAAAAGCATTCTGTTTCAAACAGCTTGAACTGCTTAACCTAAGAAGAACTTTATTACGGCACATCGGTGCATCAATTATTGTCCTCCTTCAGAATTATGATTTACTAGCCATCCCCTGCCACGCGTTGCTGTGGCCCAGTCTTGTGTATATGTGTTTTGTGTGTGTATACATATATTAGAGACATCACACTGGCAACAAAGATCCGCCTAGTCAAAGCCATGGTATTCCCTGTAGTCACCTACGGATGTGAGAGCCGGACCTTAGGGAAGGCTGAGCGAAGGAAGAGAGATGCTTTTGAGCTGTGGTGTTGGAGGAAAGTGCTGAGAGTGCCTTGGACTGCGAGAAGATCCAACCAGTCCATCCTCCAGGAAATAAAGCCCGGCTGCTCATTGGAGGGAAGGATACTAGAGACAAAGTTGAAGTACTTTGGCCACATCATGAGGAGACAGCAAAGCCTGGAGAAGACAATTATGCTGGGGAAAGTGGAAGGCAAAAGGAAGAGGGGCCGACCAAGGGCAAGATGGATGGATGGCATCCTTGAAGTGACTGGGCTGACCTTGAAAGAGCTGGGGGTGGTGACGGCCGACAGGGAGCTCTGGCGTGGGCTGGTCCATGAGGTCACGAAGAGTCGGAGACGACTGAACGAATGAACAACAACAACATACATATATTTGTGTATATGTGTATATATGTGTGTTTGTTTTTATATGTGTGGTTTTGCGCATGCATTGTAATGTGTATATATATATGCTTTTTAAGCCCCTTCTACTGTGTTTATATCAGTGATGGTCACTCATTGGCCTGAGAGGTGTATTGTGTCCAAATTTGGTGTCAATTCGTCCAGTGGTTTTTAAGTTATATTAATCCCACAAACGAACATTACATTTTTATATAGATTTAGCAGACAGGCAAATTGAAAAGATTATTCAACAGTGGTTTGTTGTTTATGGGAGACGGGCAGCCCTACTCCTGGGTAGACTACTAAAATTTGAAAGCTAACCAGGAAGTAGATAATATTTAAACCAGAGGAACTTATAGAATCAAAGAGTTGGAAGAGACCTCATGGGCCATTCAGTCCAACCCCCTGCCAAGAAGCAGGAAAATCGCATTCAACGCACCCCTGACAGATGGCCATCCAGCCTCTGCTTAAAAGCCTCCAAAGAAAGAGCCTCCACCATACTTCAGGGAAGAGAGTTCCACTGCTGAATAGTTCTCACAGTGGGAAAGTTCTTTCTAATGTTCAGGTGGAATCTCCTTTCCTGTAGTTTGAAGCCATCGTTCCATGTCCTAGTCTCCAGGGCAGCAGAAAACAAGCCTGCTCCCTCCTTCCTATGACTTCCCCTCATATCTTGATACATGGCCCTCATCATGTCTCCTCTCAGCTTCTCTTCTGCAGGCTAAACATGCCCAGCTCTTTAAGCCGCTCCTCATAGGACTTGTTCTACAGACCCTTGATTATTTTGGTTGCTCTCCTCTGGACACATTCCAGCTTGTCAACATCTCCCTTCAATTGTGGTGCTTAGAATTGGACACAGTGTGATTCCAGATATGGTCTGACCAAGGCAGAATAGAGGGGTAGCATGACTTCCCTGGATCTAGACACTAGACTCCTATTTATGCAGGCCAACATCCCATTGTCTTTTTTTTTTTTTTTTTTTGCCACCGCACGACATTGTTGGCTCATGTTTAACTTGTTCCCCACAAGAACTCCAAGATCTTTTTCACATGTACTGCTCTCGAGCCAGACATCATCCCCCAGTCTGTATCTTTGCATTTCATTTTTTCTGCCAAAGTGGAGTATCTTGCATTTGTCTCTAGGGAAGCAGAAAACAAGCCTGCTCCCTCCTCCCTATGACTTCCCCTCATATATTTATCCATGGCCCCCATCATGTCTCCTCTCAGCCTCCTATTCTGCAAACATGCCCAGCTCTTTAAGCCGCTCCTCATAGGGCTTGTTCTCCAGACCTTTGATCATTTTAGTTGTCCTGCTCTGGACACAGGCAAACTCACTTCATATGTCTCCATATATTATACAGTAATGTTCTTTTAATCAACAGGGTATGATCTGTGGAGTTCGCAAAGGGATGAAGATTAAGCCAGGTTCAATGGGAAAGGCATGTGCACCATATGATGTTCAGGTTAGTGAATACAAGTCACTGGCTTGTGTTGGTTTTAAAAGTATACCTTCTGTGATGACCAAAATGGCATAATGTACAGCACAATTCCCATGAAACTATAGATGCCGGTCCTGTAGATATGGGGGTTACCATATGCAATGAAGGATATGCCTCTAATACTGGGATCAGTACCCATCCCAGTATTAGATGCATTATTATTATTATTATTATTATTATTATTATTATTATTATTACCCACTTCACCTTGAAGCTTATGAGGGGAGCAATGCTATTTCCTTCATCCCCTACTTGTAGCTTTTCAGTAGCATGGGATCACTGGATTAGACAGTCCTTTGGTCTCATCCAGCATTTTTCAATCTGGGGGCTGAGACCCCCGGGAGGGTCACGAGGGGGCTTTCACAGGGGTCACCACAGAACACATATATTTCTTATGGCTTTAGAAACCCCTTTGCCAGAGAAGGCTGAAGATCTCTCCTCCTGTCCTTCTCTTCTTTTTTGGTGTTGATGAACTACAACTCCCAGAATTTAAAAACAGCCCCCCCCCCCAGCCCCACCAGTATTCAATGCTAGCCATGTAGGTAGTGTTCCAAGTTCAGTGCAGATCCATTGTGGGCTGGGTTCAGAGTGCTCTTTGATTGTAGGTAAACTATAAATCCCAGCAATTACAACTCCCAAATGTCAAGTCTATTTCCCCCAAACTCCACCAGTGTTTACATCTGGGCGCATTGAGTATTCATGCCAAATTTGGTCCAGATCCATCATTGTTTGAGTCCACAGTGCTCTCTGGACATAAGTGAACTACAACTCCAAAACTCAAGGTCAATACCCACCAAACTCTTCCAGTATTTTCTGTTGGTCATTGTAGTTCTATGTGCCAAATTTGGTTTGATTCCATCGTTGGTGGAGTTCAGAATGCTCTTTTTTTTTAGGTGAACTATAAATCCCAGCAATTACAACTCCCAAATGACAAAGTCAATTTCCCCAGAACCTCATCAGTATTCATATTTGGGTATATCAGGTGTTGGGCCAAATTTGGTCCAGTGAATGAAAAATCATCCTGTGTATCAGATATTTATATGACGATTGATAACAGTAGCAAAATTACTTTTATGAAGTAGCAACAAAATTAATGTTATGGTTGGGGGTCACCACAACATGAGGAACTGCATTAAGGGGTTGCAGGATTAGGAAAGTTGAGAAACACTTGCCTGATCCAACAGGGCTCTTATATCCTTGTATTAATGCTCTCTTCTTCCAGATCGTAGATGAAGAAGCCAATATTCTGCCTCCTGGAAAAGAAGGAGAAATAGCTATTAAAGTGCAACCAGAAAGACCTCTGGGACTCTTCTCTCGCTATATAGTAAGAGACATGTTTTTGCTCCTAAAAAAGCTGAAAGGTTTTTCCCAGGGTAGTCAAAGACAGTAGACTTAAGACTTCATCAGATGGGTGGGGGTGAAAGCAGAGAGAGCCATCTTACCCAATGTTTTTACCAATCTTCTGGGATGACCACCCATCCCATGTCCTTTTTTCGCCTTTCCCTGACTCCCCGCTTTCTCCAGTTTGGAGTCAGGTAACAGCCGACTCCTGGCTCCATTTCCATGCATTTAGGGAAGGAAGTGCCACAGAGTCTCACCTGAAATGCCCTTGTGTCATGTGTTGGCATCCGTGGGACTCCCATAGGGGCTCCATTTCCGCAGTGCAAGGAAATGGAGTCCGAAGGCTGTCTGATGAAGTCCTTAAGTGGGATGAATATGTCTACAGAGGTTTACTTTGGAAATTCCATCAGAGCTCAAACAACACTAACCAGTGCAAACAAGAAAGATGCACACAGACACCAAGAAAAAATGGTATTTATACGTTTGTAAAAGTGAAAGGAAGAGAGGGACTAGGGAACGTGGTGTCACCAGTTCGCAGGACATCTGATACAATTTAGCTAGAAAGTTTGCATGTTTTTGTGGATGGGCCTAGGATCTATTCCTTTTGCTTTCTAAACATAATTCTTTCCTTATTTATAAATGAATGCTCATTCAAACACTACAGTGTTCCAGAACAACAGCTCTGTGTGTGTGTTGTGTGCCTTTTAGTCAATTTTGACTTATGGCAACTCTGAATAAGCAACTAGGCTTGTGCATTCGGGGTAAATCTTGACCCGTTTCATGTCCCGACTTTCCGTAGGTGCCCGATCCATATTTTAGGAGCCTCCCAAAATCGGGAGGGCAGACATCTGATTTTGCTCTGGGGTGCTGAAAGATCCATTTTCTATTGGCCCGTTAAGAGTGGGGGGGCTTCCCAGGTTCTCCTTCCTGTCATGTTAGGCATTTAAGTTGTTTTACTCTAGAGGAGAGGCACGCAGCTACAGGCAGGTGCATGCTTTAAGGAGGCTTCTTACGTGTTTCTACTCTAGAGGAGAGACTACAGGCAGGCACGCATTCTTTCTGGGCTTGCATGCCACACACGCAGTCTCTCTTTCAAGTTCTTTCTTGCTCTAGAGGAGGCGCTTGGCTGTAGGCAGGCGCCCGTGCTGGGTCTGCACACCATATACGCACTCTTTCTTTCCAAGGCAAGGAGGCATGGAGCACCACATGCTCACAAAAGTAGAAGGGAAACCGATGATCGGCTCACGCTTGCTTTCATGTGGAGCTGATTTTCGTATCAGGAGGCGAATTCCAGTTTTGTGCTCCCAAAGGTAACGGAGAAGTCAGAGGCACTGCAGGTACTGAAGTAAATTGGATTCATACACAACTCTATAGGCAACATATCACAGAGGCTTTTTGGCAAGATTTGTTCATAGGAGGATTGGCAGAGTATGGTTTCTGTGACCAAGCAGAGATTCAAACCCTGGCTTCCAGAGTTGTGGTCCAGTTCTTGAGCCACTAGATCACACTACTTCTTTACATGCTTATACCTATGACATACTGGTGACCGATTCCAACTTTTTTTGAAATTTCTTCTGTAGGACAACCCTGATAAAACAGCTGCAACAATACGTGGAAGTTTTCATATTACAGGGGACAGAGGAGTGATGGATAAAGAAGGGTACTTTTGGTTTGTTGGAAGAAATGATGACATCATAAATTCTTCAGGGTTGGTTTCTTTGCTTTGCTTTCCCCCTTCCTTCCTTCCTTCCTTCCTTCCTTCCTTCCTTCCTTCCTTCCTTCTTATAATTGTTTATGTCATGCATCTCTGACACAAAAATCCAGAGGTGACTGATGTCAATGGAACAGTCTGTTCTGGGTTCTAGTCTTAACTTTAAGGCTGTTGGTCAAGTTCTTGAAACTATGCCAAGGTTGGGTTCTGTACATTGAATAGTCCAAAGGTCAGAGGAAAACTTAAACTTATTGTCCTATAATTTAAACTAAAATTCATCATCCTAATGACATGGGAACCACCCCTGCAACAAAATTGTCAAAGCAAAACCATGAAAATGTTAGTTATCCTACAATATCCTATTATATACAACTCCCTTCCCAATATAACATTTCCATCACTGTAAGAAAATTCACAGAAATGTGGATTCAAATTAAACCCACAATATTCCCCCCTCCAAAAAAAAAATATCCCAGCAATATTTAAATACAACACTATTTTATTCTCCATTTCAACACTAAGGCCTCATCACACTAGAGAATGAATCCACTTTAAATCCGGTTGCTGCCCCCTGCAGAATTCTGGGATTTGTAGTTTATGGAGGAGCCTTTAACAGCCACACTAAACAACAAACTCCAGGATTCTGCAGGAGGCAGAAACCGGATTTAAAGTAGATTCATTCTCTAATGTGGTGACGTAGTCACAAAGACGTAGCGAGTGGAAATTCTTGATGAAAAAGGATCAGGCTGGATCTACACTGCCATATAATCCAAATTATCTGCTTTGAACTGGATTATATGAATCTACACTGCCATGTAATCCAATTCAAAGCAGATGATCTGGATTTTATGTGGCAGTGTAGATGGGGCCACAGTCAATATTGGTGGGCTGCAGCTCCCATTAGCTCCAGCAAGCTTAACCAGTGATGATGGACGATACGAGTTAGATCCCAAAAAACTATACATTTTGCACCCATTAAATCTTACTGGTTAAGAGTCATTTACACCCTGGATACTGTCTCTCCCTGACTAAACTGTTGATAATTTTGGGTTTCTGTCCTAGGTATCGTATTGGGCCATTTGAAGTAGAAAGCGCGCTTCTAGAGCATCCTGCAGTAGCAGAAGCGGCTGCGATCAGCAGCCCGGACCCACTCCGAGGAGAAGTAATTATAATCTATGACAATTTTTTAAGAATATAGCCCTACACATACATCTGTAGAGTATAATATGTGATGCAGCAAGTAAGTTAGGATGGCTGAGACCCAGATCCAAATTATCTCTCAGCCATAAAGCTCACTGGCTAACTTTGGGCTGGTCATAATCTTTCCTGCCTCCAAGGCTTGTTGTTCGGATAAAAGCAGGTTTGTGTACTAGAAAATACAAATGATTGCTGGAATTCCAATCCCGAATTGTCCATGTAGATGGCTAAGATAGTGGCCCCTATGCTTTCTTATGGTTCAGCAAACACAAACGTTGTTTCCTGCACAAATAATTTTTTTAAATTTATGAAACTACCTTAAGGCTATATGTATAAGGTGTATGCGAAACACACATGAATTTTGTGTTTAGACTTGAGTCTCATCTCCAAGATACTACAGATATCGTGTGTGTGTGTGTGTGTGTGTGTGTGTATCGGAGGCTCACTGGTGGTGCAGCGGGTTAAACTGCTGAGCTGCTGAACTTGCTAACTGAAAGGTTGGCAGTTCGATTCTGGTGAGCAGGATGAGCTCCTGCTATTAGCTCCAGCTTCTGCCAACCTAGCAGTTCGAAAACATCCAAATGTTAGTAGATCAATAGGTACTGCTTCAGCAGGAAGGTAACAGCACTCAATATAGTCATGCCGGCCAAATGACCTTGGAGGTGTCTATAGACAACGCCGGCTCTTCAGCTTAAATAGACCTACTGAATCAAGGTTAAGTTGTAAGTCAGTAAAAGTGTATGGCAACATACTCTTTTGTTGGAATGGCAATATACACTTATGCTCCACTCATTCAGTTTTGTTCTAACTGAGACTAACAATTGAATGTAGGCATTTCTAGACAATCTTATGTGACTTCTGGGTAGGTAGCAATTGTACAAAAGTAGTAAAGGGAGGATCTTTATTACTCCAGTTATTTGTGTATCTGGTTGCAATGTTCAGCACATACATGCCAGAATCCAATTAGTGACACCCAAGTCCACCATATGGCTGCATTTGTATTTTTTATGTTTGTAGAGCCTGATACTCTCTTCCTACAGTTATACATCCACAACTACTATATATTCACTCTCCCAATGCAGACCCACATTTAGTGCTACATAGAGGCCATGAAAGTCTCCTAAACTCCATTTACGAGTAAGCAGCCACTGGGATTAACTGAGGTCCATTCCCCTATAGATCCCTGTCGATCTCAGCAGCTGCTTTTTGGTAAGTGGGGTTTGGAGAGGTCACACTAATGTTCAATACAGAGCAATGTTGTTATGGTGCTACATGGTTAAGTAATAGTCATAAGACTCTAGCCAAAGTCAGTATGGTCTGGAGACAGGATGGAATGTAAAGTGTCAAAATGCAGATGATTTGACCATGTCTTATTGTACCAACTCTGACTTTTTAGGTGGTGAAAGCCTTTGTGGTGTTGTCTCCTGGCTTTGTGTCTGGAGATAAGGACAAATTAACCCTCGAACTGCAGGAACATGTCAAGAAAGTGACAGCGCCGTACAAATATCCAAGAAAGGCAAGTACCAGTAGAGAATGAAGAATTGTTCAAAGAGATTGGCCTTTATTGACTTTGGTTCATTCACGTGTCACCTATATAATGCACATTCATTCATGTGTCACCTATATAATGTACATTATTCCATTCCATTATTCAGAAAATTGCATTGGCTAGACCACATCAGCTCTAGCGTCTAGTAGTCACCATCTGCTCACCCACAGAAAACCATATTTAATGATCTAGAGCTGATGTGGTAGTAGCAATCTTTTGTGAGTAGTCAGCCTCTCCTCTCCCAACGTCCCCATTGTCTCAGCACTATACGAGGGTTTCGTGATACCCAGTCGCTGTCATTGCTGTGTGGTTTTGAGGCAACTGTGTAGTAATGGTGAGTCTGCAGACCATATTTTCATTCTTGCAGACCACAGGTTGGGAACCACTGGTCTTGAGAAAGGGAATGAGATTGGATAGGCCTTGAAAAGAGGGGGTTGCAGTGTTTCAGGAGTGGACAACTTTGACAATTGTGGAGACTATTTTTCTGCCCTGAGATTCTTCCGAAGCTACACAAAGATTGCCAAGATATTATTCAAACCAAAGATTAAATGTTCAGGAGCCAGTTTGTGGTTTTGTAAAAGTTGTATACATATGGATTTATTTTAAGTTGAACAGCAAGTGAGTAACCTATTTACAGTCTGAAATGTTGCTTCTAGAGCCCTCCATGCGATGGAGTTCATCTTTTTTGGCTATAAGAAGGGTTGTCCAGGGAGCTGGAAGATCTTATCCTCACTCTTGCCATTTCTTAGCAATAGGTGACTCCAACTACCCTCCCATTAACTCTGATCTTTTTGCTGAGCCTGAAATTCACAGTAACAAAAAGTAACCCTTGTTACATAAAGAAGAGAAAATGCCACAATTCCTTATTTTGTTTGTTTCTTTGCTAGATGGAGTTTGTCCAACAGCTGCCAAAGACAATCTCAGGAAAAATCAAACGGATTGAACTGAGGAACAAGGAATGGGGACGAGTTTAATGTCTACAGCAGATGGTTGGAATGGCTGCCAGCTTTCCAAATTCGATGGACATTTATTTGAGGCCTACTGGTACTAGGATGGCCTCTTTTATGGTTGAACTTGGACCATCGGAAACATGAGCACAACTGTCAAAACCGCTATAGCAGTGTTTCTCAACCTGGGGGTTGACACTCCTTGGGGGGTCACAAGGGGGTGTCAAAACTGTTGCCAAAGACCATCAGAAAACGCAGTATTTTCTGTTGGCCGTGGGGGTTCTGTGTAAGAAGTTTGGCCCAATTCTATCATTGGTGGGATTCAGAATGCTCTTTTATTGTAGGTGAACTACAAACCCCAGCAACTACAATTCCCAAATGTCAAGTCTATTTTCCTCAAACTCCATCAGTGTTCACATTTGTGCATATTGAGTATCCATGCCAAATTTGGTGCAGATCCATCACTGTTTGAGTCCAAAGTGCTCTCTGGATGTAGGTAAACTACTACTCCAAAACTCAAGGTCAATGTCCACCAAAACCTTCCAGAATTTTCTATTGTTCATGAGAGTTTTGTGTGTCAAGTTTGGTTCAGTTCCATTGTTGGTGGTGTTCAGAATGCTCTTTGATTGTAGGTGAACTATAAATCCCAGCAACTACAACTCCCAAACAACAACATCAATCTCCCCAACCCCATCAGTATTCAAATTTTGGCATATCAAGTATTTGTGCCAAGTTTGGTCCTGTCAATGGAAATACATCCTCCATATCAGATATTTACATTACAATTCATAACAAGAGCAAAATTACAATTATGAAGTAGCAATGAAAACAATTTTATGGTTGGAGGTAAGCACAACATGAGGAAGTGTATTAAGGGGTCGTGGCATTAGGAAGGTTGAGAAACACTGCACTATGGGGTCCTGGAAGTCCAGGATTTTGAAAGGCTAAACCAGTGCCACTCCATCCCAATAAGGATTCCCAAATGGAACAATAATACCTTAGCAATAGTTTCAAGGGCTTTACAGATCTCTCTGTTGTTAGGCAATTGATGTAGCATCGTCTTAAATCAGTTTCAGCTTCTGCAACTAAAAACACCAGACTAGATCTTTCAACCGGACCAAGTTCATACCACAAGAAATCAGTTTGATTTTTTTCCAAAGAGACAAAGTTAATTCTGGATCCCATGTGCTCGATAACTCAACTCAATTCTTCTTTTCTGTTTTCAACAACTTTCTATAATACACTTTGTCAAGAACAAATCCCACCAAGCAAACTTTGTATCTTTTTTATTGGCTTGCCCGTTTAGGGAAAATGTTGTTTATCTGAGTTTCAGCCAAGCATGGGATAAAGTTCCATAATATTTTGATTATCAAACTGATTAAAATCAGAGTACATAGAAATCCCAGCAGATGGATACATCACTGGTTGGAAAACTGTGCTCAAAAAGTTGTCAATAATGCCTACACTGTATTGTCGAAGGCTTTCAAGGCCGGAATCACTGGGTTGTTGTAGGATTTTTCGGGCAGTATGGCCATGGTCTAGAGGCATTCTCTCCTGACCTTTCACCTGCATCTATGGCAAGCATCCTCAGAGGTAGTGAGGGTGCTTGCCATAGATGCAGGTGAAACATCAGGAGAGAATGCCTCTAGACCATGGCCATACAGCCCGAAAATGCTTCTAGACCATGCCTCTAGACCATGGCCATACAGCCCTACCTCTGAGGATGCTTGCCATAGATGCAGGTGAAACGTCAGGAGAGAATGCCTCTAGACCATGGCCATACAGCCCGAAAAAACCTACAACAACCCAATGCCTACACTTTAAGGATCCCAAGTGGAGTGCCAGTTGAGAGGTCAAAATCCTGAAATGAGTATTACATCAGAATGATAGGGCCTGTAATACTTTTGACAATCTTGATCTCTACCACTTTGATGTTGGATTCTTTATGATATGGGAGCTGAGGTTTTGAAAAGTAGCTGTGCCTGGCAAAACTTGCTTCGAAATAATTCCTGTGGGAAGGCTACTACAGGAGGGAAGAAAGTAATAAGCAGGAAAGAGTTAATGCTGCGCTTTGGGCAAATAGTTAGTCCACAAAATGTTAGAGTTTTATTACACTACAAGCTGGGGTATCTGGCTAGGTTGTGGGTGAACTACAACTCATATCATGCCAGATTAATCCCCTGAAACTCTATCAGTAGTTAAAGTTTGTCATGTTGGGCAAGTTTGCTCTAGATGCAAATAGGTGGGGTTCTCTGGCTGCAAGGTAAGCTACATGATGGGTCCGTCCCCTCAAATTCCTGCTCCATGCTCTGTGCTCTACGTGGGGTTGCTTTGAAGACTATTCAGAAGCTACAAATGGTCCAATGGGTGACAGCCAGGTTTCTATTTATTTATTTATTTATTTATTTACTATGTTTATATCCCATCCTTCTCACCCCAATAGGGGGGACTCAGAGCGGCTCACAAAAGGCAGCAATTCGATGCCGTATATATACATAAATACAATAAAAATAAACATATGAATTAAAAAATAAACATACTGCTCACTGAAGGGAAGGATATTGGAGGCAAAGATGAAGTACTTTGGTCACATAATGTTTGGAGAAGACAATGATGCTGGGGGAAATGGAAGGAAAAAAGAAGAGGGGCCAACCAAGGGCAAGATGGATGGATGGTATCCTTGAAATGACTGGCTTGACTTGGAAGAAGCTGGGGGAGGCTGCAGCCAACAGGGAGCTCTGCCGTGGACTGGTCCATGAGGTCACGAAGAGTTGGAAGCAACTGAACAAATAAACAACAGCAACAACATGCATTAAAACTCAAAAAACAATCAACATTAAAACAAATATTAAAATCACATTATCCAGAGTCAAATCCAAGGCCATTCTATTAGTCCTTTCACAATTCCATATACCCATTTTACACTAGCTTTTAAGCCAAAAGCTTGGTCCCATAACCAGGTTTTAACTTTCTTCCCAAAGGTCAGGAGGCAGGGGGCTGCTCTAATTTCGTTGGGGAGGGAGTTCCATAGCCAAGGGGCCACTACTGAGAAGGCCCTGTCTCTCAACCTGTGGGTCCTTAGGTGTTTTGGCCTACAACTACCAGAAATCTCAGCCAGTTTACCAGCTGTTAGGATTTCTGGGAGTTGAAAGCCAATACATCTGGGGACCCGCAGGTTGAGAACCATTGTTCTAGGAGCTTCTTTCCTTTCTCTCCCAGTCTCCTTGCCTTCAATCATGGAAGTCCCAAACATACTGTAGTTGGTTTTTTAAAAAAGGGGGGGGGGGGGGAATAAAGTTAAAAAGCTCTCAGTAGCACAATTCCAAAAGCCAAGATTACTATGAAGGAGAAATGACAAAATAAAACAAAGTGGGTTTTTTTTCATGTTAGGAGTGACTTGAGAAACTGCAAGTCACTTCTGGTGTGAGAGAATTGGCCATCTGCAAGGACACTGCCCAGGGACACCCAGATATTTTGATTTTTTACCATCCTTGTGGAAAACTTCTCTCATGTCCCCACCTTGGGATCCAGAGCTGAGAGAGGGAGCCCATTCGCACTCTCCCTGGATTCAAACCTCCGACCTGTCAGTCTTCAGTCCTCCCGGCACAAGGATTTAACCCATTGCGCCACCAGAGGCTCCTAACAAAGTGGTGAGGTGCTATCTTGAAATTGTGGTATTCCTAATGACTGAATTGTTGTCATTAATTATAATTACAACACCAGACTCATGAAGCAGAATTTTGGGAGAAAAAATGAGCATTAATGCTCAGTAGGATATCTCCCATAGGAACGCCCATGATTCCTCATCACTGAAGCGATTCAACACAGGCAAATTTGACATTTTCAATCCTACGTGTTTTTACCTACATTCTCCCATTTTCATCTACATCTGAAGCTCAGAAGATACTTTCTAACCAGCTCCAGTTCCCTATATTTCAGAGTCAGTTCACAGATGAAGCAGTACAGGAGAGAAGCAGAAGTCCCCTTGTGTCGTATGATGGGATCCATGTTGCTTCATCTATGAACTGTTTCAGAAGTGTGTGGAAATGGTAAGCAGGGGGGCAATCTTGTGACATGGTTTCTTATACAAAAAATTGACACAAGGCGTTATATGCCCAACTACGTTGCATATGGGATCCCTAGTATTTCCATGAAGAAAAAGATGGCCTTTGAGACTGATGAGGACTCTCCTGACCTGAACACAATGCATACCTCCAGCAGGCACCTCATTGCTTCAGCTGCCCCTGGTGCTATAGGATCATTGGAGTCAAATAGCTGAAAAATTTTTTTAGCTCTGAAGCAATTTTCAAATATCATGATCCTGTGGCCAGTCAAGGAACCAGTCAAGCCAGTTGTGACCATATTTGCTTATCTGTCAAAGACATTGAATGGGCCAAAAGGCAATTGACCAGTCTGGGAGAAAGAGCCTGCTGTTTTGGAGTCATTTCTTAGAGGGTGCATCGTGTGAGCAGACCATCACACTTTGGAGGAGCCGAAAACACATTGGAAACTGAGCTCACCAACAGGTTAGATGGGTCAAATTATTTTATAAGTTCCAAATTAGAATCTTGACTGATGCTTTATCATGATTGCATCCAAGTCGGAGAGAGAAGGAGGTGGACGTAGTGTTCAACAGCCCCCAAAATAAAGTGGTCTCTGGAAAATTGGTATAAAGAAGTCTGAATTCTTAAAATATGACTTCTTGCAGTTTGTTCGTTGGTAAGATTGAACAGTATTTCACCTCACCAGGCTGTAATGAGAGGAATCAAGTTACTTGCAGACCATTTTCCACATAAGATACAATGTCTTTAAGAATTCACTTACCAAGTCCTCAATGACTTGGTTTCTAGAGATGGTGAAGCCTGGTGGCTTCTATGCCAGTCAACCTGCTCTGCACTTCCTGATCGAGCTTTCCGAGGTGATGAAATCTTTCCCCTAAATCAGTGGTTCCCAACCTTTGGACTTCCAGATGTTTTGGACTTCAACTCCCAGAAATCCTTGCCAGCTTAACAGCTGTTAGGAATTGTGGGTGCTGAAGTCCAAAACATCCAAATGCCCAAAGGTGGGGAACCACTGCCCTTAATAGATTCGGCACCTTGAAAAATTCAGTCCAAAACTCGGAATGGAGTCCCTACTCTACTGGCTGGCCATAAACCATCATCTATCTACAGACCTAAGAATGAGTTCTTCCTCCTCTGCTTTCAATGAGTCATGTTCATATTATAATGGCACGTATTTCAGTAAGACTGGTGTTGAAGTCCATGGTTAAGAAACAATTATTATTATCATCATTGTTGTCATCGTCATCCCTCTGGAGATACACAATGGAGTAAACTTATTCATGGGGATAGGGGGTATCTAGAGACTACATTCTTGTATCCATCTTTTAAAAATGTTTATTAGGTGTGTTATCTATTGAACAGGGCCGCAATGGCACAGCGGGTTAAACCGCTGAGCTACTGAACTTGCTGACTGGAAGGTCAGCAGTTCAAATCAGCTGGATGGAGTGAACTCCGGCTGTTAGCCCCAGTTTCTACCAATCTAGCAGTTTGAAAACATGCAACTGTGAGTAGATCAATACGTTTCGCTTTAGCAAAAAGGTAATGGTGCTCCATGCAGACATGCCAGCCACATGATCTGGGAGGTTGCTACGGACAATGCTGTCTCTTTGGCTTAGAAATGGAGATGAGCACCACCACCCAGAGTTGGACATAACTAGACTCAATTTAATGTCAAGGGGAAACCTTTACCTTTATTGTATCTATTGACCACCATGAGTTCTTATAGGCAGGTAGGCAAGAAAACAATACAGATGATGATGATGATGATGATGATGAGACTTCTTGCAGTTTGTTGCAATGCCAAGTTCATGAAGCAGGTTCATGTAATATGACTTCTCTGTATGTAGATGAACTACAACACCAAAACTCAAAGTCAATGCTCACCAAACCATTCTAGTGTTTTCTGTTAGTCATGGGAGTCTGTGTGCCAAGTTTGGTTCAATTCCATCGTTGGTGGAGTTCAGAATGCTCTTTGATTATAGGTTAACTATAAATCCCAGCAACTACAACTCCCAATTGACAAAATCATTATTTTTTTAGTAATGGTCACTCCTTGGGTTAGTAGGTGTCTTGTAGCCAAATTTGTTGGCAATTCATCAGCAGAAAATATATATTTTCTATTGAGTTCAAACACTTATTAACTTCTATAAAAGGTCCAACCTTCAGGCTTCTGCCAGTTTATTTATTAAGAATGAGTAACCACTCAAAATGATGAGTTCCAACAGACCTCTGGCCTAAGTATGGACTTGCTTCTTGACCCCTCATTCTAAGGTTCTGTACACCTCGGTGCCACCGGAGTCCATTTTAGTTCAAATGTTATTGATTAACCAGTACAACATTCTAGGTTGTAAATGGGACTACAACAAAAATGTCAGAGCATGGAGAGATTTTGTTCATTTTGTTTCAGCCAACCATGACCTCATATTCCGTGCCACAAATATTTATTTTATTTATTGGGAGGTAAGAGTTACAGCCATAGGGTTAAAGCCTTCTGCCACCATAGCACAACATATAACTATAACAACTTCATCACACGTAATAAAATAAGTGTTCCTACACTTTTAAGAAACGACTACTGACAGAACCCATCACATGCCACACACTTGTTCCATGGGTTCCAGATATTTCACAATTTCTAAAGTGTGGGGTTTTTTTTACCTATACTTCCTAAGTCAATTGAGAATCAACTTATTTTTCAATTCCCTGTGAAGAGACAAGGGAAAAGGCCCAATTTAACGTGTGATGGGAATTCCCACATGTTAAATGTGGTGGTCATGTAAAATTATTTTAAAAATTTGGGAAAGGGTATTTAAAGAAATAAGTACAAGAATAAAAAATTGAGATAGAGAAGGCTAAACTGCTGTGCTGCAGAAAAATCCTACTGATCGAAGGGTCGGCAGTTTGATCCTGAGTCGGGTTGCGCACCCACTGCTAGCCCCAGCTCACCTGCCTACCTAGCAGGTCGAAAGCGGAGATGTGAGCAGATAAATAGGTACTGCGTTTTGCGGGGAAATAATAAAGGATATTGATCGGAGGAAAGCTCCTCGACATGGAAGCTGGAACAACAGCACCCTCCTGTGGCTGGAGTCGAGCACAAACTCCAAGACACCAGAAATAAGATGGGAAAACTGCCTCTACCTCTGTTTGTTTTGTCCATCCTTGTTAAATTGTATAATCAGCATTGAATGTGTGTCTGTAAGTCACTTTGAGTCCCCTTTGGGGTGAGAAGGGCAGGATATAAATAATGTAAATAAATAAATAAGTAAATTACTTATGCATGACAATATAATTACCTCACAAGAGGAGATGGAATTGGTCTCTAACCTACTAACAGCCACAAAATTATCAATGGCATTTTTTTTGGAAAAAGAACAAATTTAACTAGAAGAATGGTGCAGAGAAATTTGGAATATAGCTGTTAATAACAAGTTGATTTGCGATATAAAAATTAAAAAGGGAATATCGAAACAAACAGATTTTTTGAAAATATGAGGAAAATTTATTGAGTATATCTTTAATGAGGGAAAGGGGTACAAGCCAGCAACAGCAGCAATGAAATTTTGGACTTGTGAAACAAGGTTTTGTGTGTGTATTTGTGTGTGTCAGGAGCAACTTGAGAAACTGCAAGTCGCTTCTGGTGTGAGAGAATTGATTGTCTGCAACGATGTTGCTCAGGGAATGCCCGGATGTTTTGATGTTTACCATCCTTGTGGGAGGCTTCTGTCATGTCCCCGCATGGGGAGCTGGAGCTGTCAGAGGGAGCTCATCTGCACTCTCCCTAAATTCGAACCTCTGACTTGTCAGTCTTCAGTCCTGCCGGCACAAGGGTTTAACCCATTGTGCCACCGGGGGCTCCACTTGCCAGGTGATGAATGGGAATGTGAACATCTTGTATATATAGATAATTGCATTTTCTATTCACTCTCAGATAATTCCATAATTCTACCATCCTGATACAAGATGAGTTGGTTGGTCCTGGTAAAGGTAGCACGAAATAAGGGTGGGGAGGTATAATAATAATAGAAATAATATAGAAATAAAACATATATAAGTAGATCAAAGAGGTGTAATATGGATACATGTAACATTAGTTGTAACCTGGGAAAGTTAAAAACAAGATAAGAAGTATACTTAAGCTGTGTTTCAGTTTTTTTTTTTTTACTGTTGATTTGTGTAAAATAGGAATATTCTTTTGACACCTGGAATACTGTGTCCAATTCTGGGCACCGCAATTTAAGGGAGATGTTTACAAGCTGGAATGTGTCCAGAGGAAAGTGACTCAAATGATCAAGAGTCTAGAGAACAAGCCCTATGAGGAGTGGCCTAAAGAGTTGGGCATGTTCAGCCTGTAGAAGAGAAAATAGAGGAGGCATGCTAGCCATGTATAAAGATGAGAGAGGAATTCATAGGGAGGAGGGAGCAGGCTCAGTTTTTGCTGCCTTGGAGACTAGGACATGGAATAATGGCTTCAAACTACAGGAAAGGAGATTCCACCAGAACATTAGAACTGTGAGAGCTGTTCAGCAGTGGAACTCTCTGCCCTGGAGTGTGATAGAGGCTCCTTCTTTGGAGGCTACTAAACAGCGGATGAATGGCCATCTGTCAGGGATGCTTTGAATGCAATTTTCCTGCTTCTTGAATGCAATTTTCCTGCTTCTTGGCAGTGGGTTAGACTGGATGGCCCACAAGGTCTATTCCAACTCAATGATTCTATGATTCTATGACTAAGATATTGTAAAAAGGGGACATGGTGTATACCTATACATTTTGATTTATAAATCTAAAGATTAAAAAAAAAAGAAGTCACTAAAGCCAAAGTGGGCAAATTGTGACCCTTGAGCTTCATCAGTTCCCAGGGTTCTTTACACAACCCTTGGGCTCTCCAGGCTGCCAAAGTCCAGGCCCTCACACAGGTCAAATTGCCCTTTCATCTGATACACTATGACCCCATGCCTCAATTTATCCCACATTGTTATAGTTTTTATTGTTAAAGGCTTTGAGTGTCCCTTGGCAGAGAAAAAGCAGGGTATAAAAACATAAAAATAATCTAAAAATAATACCCTGGAAAAGGAAAATGTGGATAATAGCAAAGTTTATTGAAATGAATGAATTCTGCTGGAATAGAATCTCTCATCATCGCCATTAATTTGCTAGGTCATCCAACATGACTTTATGGGACTTTCCTGCAGAAGCATTGAATAGCCTGGAGGGCTGAGAGAGGACATATGTTGTTAGATGCAGGTAGATGAAGCCATTGGTCCTGGTTCTATAGGTATGAGGAGGGGGATCATAGTTTACAATCCTAATGTTGTTGAGCAACTGCACTCTTCTCCCCAAACGCTTATGATCAATATACACTTCAAGCAAGAAATATGGTTTATTTGTTTATTTTAAAAACATTTTTCGCTAATAGGGAAAAGGAAGGGGTCTGAGGCTATTAGGAATTGTGGGAATTGAAGTCCAAAATACCTGAAGGGCTGAAGTTTTTTAAAGAAATATTTCAAACATTGCAAAACGTTTCAAATATTTTCATAGGTAATCACTCATGGCAGAGTATGTTTTGCAGGTGACCTTACTCTAGAAAAAATGTGACCACTTGTATTGTCCACCAATAGGATTCTAACTCAAATTATTTCCATTGGACTAAACATTCTCTGTGTTCTCTGAGTTCAGCAGACTGAAGACCACTATACAAGCAATTTATGTATTTATTGTGTCAGAAGGGAATTGCGAGTACAGTTATAATGTATTGTTGAAGGCTTTCATGGCCGGAATCACTGGGTTGTTTTAAGTTTTTCCGGGCTATATGGCCATGTTCTAGAGGCATTTTCTCCTGACGTTTCGCCTGCATCTATGGCAAGCATCCTCAGAGGATGCTTGCCATAGATGCAGGTGAAACGTCAGGAGAAAATGCCTCTAGAACATGGTCATATAGCCTGGAGAAACCTACAACCACACAGTTATAATGTATTTAAAAACGCAAACAAAGTTAAAAGCTTGGCATTATACTAGATTTCCTTTGACCAGAAGCTCGTCACTTGATGCGTCTCTGGTGCCGCTGTGAGAAAGTCCTCCATTGTGCATGTGGCAGAGCTCAGGTTACATTGTAGTACATTGTCTGTGGTTTGCTCTCCTCTGCATTCGCATGTCGTGGACTCTTCATTTCTTAAGGTTGGATCTGCATCTCGTGGTGCCAGACCGCAGCCTGTTCAGCGCCTTCCAAGTCACCCAGACATCTGTGTGTCTAGGAGGGAGTTTATTTATTTATTTATTTATTTATTTACTGTATTTATATCCCACTCTTCTCAGCACTCGGGCGACTCAGAGCGGTTCACAATAGCAAAATTCAATGCTCAAAACAGTTACAAAACATTTTAAAACAGTTACAAAAACTTAAAACAATAGCATGATAAACAATCAATTAAACATCATATAACATCTCATTATCATCTCATAGAGTTTCTCATCAGGTATCAGCCACTGATCGAGGTTCTAGGTTTTAGCCTGTCACTTTTGGACTTTTGCTTGCTGAGGTGTTTCTTCGAGTATCTCTGTAGATCTTAGTCAGCTGTTTCTTGATTCAAGTCATTGGCTTGCTGGTTGATATCCGAACAGAGGATAGCCCAGAGATGTCAATACCTTGACCCTTTCATTACAGGCTGCTACTTCCTGATGGATGTCAGGTGGTGCAATACTGGTTAACAGTATAATTTCTCCAGTGGTGTTTGGTGTAGACATCCTGTGGTAATGCAGCATATCTCATTAAGAGCCACGTCTACTGTTTTAATGTGATGAGATGTATTCCGCACTGGGAATGCGTATTCAGCAGCAGAGTAGCAAAACGCAAGGGCAAATGTCTTCACTGTGTCTGGTTGTGATCCTCAGGTTGTGCCAGTCAGCTTTCATATAAAATTATTTCTAGCACCCACTTTTTGCTTGATTTTCAAGCAGTGCTTCTTGTAAGTCAGAGCACGGTCCAGGGTGACTCCCAGGTATTTAGGTGTTCTGCAATGCCCCAGTGGGATTCCTTCCCAGGTCATCCTCAGAGCTCGAGATGCTTGTCTGTTCACAAGATGAAAAGCACATACCTGCGTTTTAGATGGATTAGGAATCAGCTGTTTACATCCAAGCAATAATCCATGCTGATTTATGATCAGTTTTAAAATGGAGAAGAAGAGCCTTGCTGTCCATTTCAAACATTTATTAACTGGGGAGGAAAGGAGAAAGGGTGCCTTTTGTAAATCAGCATATCTCCAGTTGAAAGTTAACGTTTGATAGTGGGAAAAGGATCTACTAATGTACAGCTACATTTTAGTGCATTATTTTCTGGTTTAAAGTTAATGGTTCATTTATGTATGAAATACATACTATTCGACTTTCTTTAAATCCTGTGGTTTTCCTTTCGGTCTGCAATCAATCTACTATCCAGAGAGTGGAAACTTCCAGTCATCCGCTTACATATGAACAGGTAGATATTCTGTATTCTATTTCTTGTGATTTAGAAAAACCGGATAGTGATCAAAACTGAGAGTCTTGTTTTTCCAAGAGTGCATCTATACCACTTTAACTGCCATGGCTCAATGCTATCGGATCATAGGAGCTGTAGGTTGCTTGGTGAGGCACCAGCATTTGTAGTAGAGTTCTGTGTGCCAAGTTTGGTTCATTTCCATCATTGGTGGAGTTCAGAATGCTCTTTGATTGTGGGTGAACTATAAATCCCAGCAACTACAACTCCCAAATGACAAAATCAATCCCACCCCACCCTCCACCCCATCCCACCAGTGTTCAAATTTCAATGTATTTGATATTTGTGCCAAATTTGGTCAAATGAATTAAAATACATCCTGCATATCAGATATTTACATTATGATTCATAACAGTAGCAAAATGACTGTTATGAGGTAGCACCAAAAATAATGTTATGGTTGGGAGTCACCACAACATAAGGAACTGTATTAAGGGGTTGTGGCATTAGGAAGGTTGGGAAACACTGAGTTATGATCTAATGAAGATGATAATGTTTTAAATTTAAATGTCTAGGTCAAATGGAAACAAGACTTATTGGAAAACATGGATATTCCATGGTCTCAACTGCAACCCATGCCATATGGATTAATTGGCCAATAAAACATACAAAAGTAGATTCCAGGGTTTACAAGACTTTTAGCCTTCTCTGCCAGAAAGCGCTGGTGCCTCACCAAACTACAATTGCAAGGATTCAATAACATTGAGCCATGGTAATTAAGCACTATTGGGGTGGTGAAGTTGTTTTGGGGTGTGGGTAAAATGAACTATGGATTTATTTTATTTTTTTGTCGTGTCAGGAGCGACTTGAGAAACTGCAAGTCGCTTCTGGTGTGAGAGAATTGGCCGTCTGCAAGGATGTTGCCCAGGGGACGCCTGGATGATTTGATGATTTGTGGGAGGCTTCTCTCATGTCCCTGCATGAGGAGCTGGAGCTGATAGAGGGAGCTCATCTGCATCTCCCCGGATTTGAACCTGCGACCTGTTGGTCTTCAGTCCTGCCGGCACGGGGGTTTAACCCACTATGCCACCAGGGGCTCCATGAACTATGAATACTGAGTCCTTACACCAGGGGGTTGTACTGTAATGGATGCCCCCACTGGAGTTGTCATCACATGTAACTTCTTCAGTTCCCTATTCTCTTAGGAGCCCCGGTAGAGTAATGGGTTAAACCCTTGTGGCAGCAGAAGTGAAGACCAACAGGTCGCAGGTTCAAATCCAGGGAGAGCGTGGATCAGCTCCCTCTGTCAGCTCCAGCTTCTCATGCGGGGACATGAGAGAAGCCTCCCACAAGGATGGTTAAACATCAAAACATCTGGGCATCCCCTGGGAAACTTCCTTGAAGATGGCCAATTCTCTCACACCAGAAGCGACTTGCGATTTTTCAAGTCGCTCCTGACACACACAAACATTGTAAAGCTGGAGGATCTTGAGTTTCTACTTATGAAAACACAATGGATGTAGACAAAATACCTAATTTCATTGGAGTATTATATTTACAAGTTCTCAATCAGCATCAGCCCTACTCGTTAATTCATGATATCTGTATTTGTTGTTTAACAGAATTTGGGATTATCCTTCGACTCTTACTACACGGGAAGGGATTTGTGTTGGCTGAAATGAAGTTTCTATCTAGACTCCCAGTCTTAAAACCCACCTTTGCCCCCAAATGGCCTTATCAAATCAAAAACCAAGCCTGCAGTGGATCACCATCACTGGACTTCTCAGACTATGAAGATGTGCCTGAGTATTTCAATTTTGCCAAAGATGTGCTGGATAAATGGGCCCAAAAAGAGAAGGTATGGCATTGTCAATATTCTTTAAGCATTCTGTTGTCATACATAGATAAATAAAAAAAGAGTACCTTCACAATAAACTTGAGCAAATCTCTCCCATTTTGAAGTATGTAGTACACAAAAGATATAGGAACATTGGAAACTTCCTTATACCGGGGCACACCATTGTTATATCTAGTCTGATGTCTAGCCTCCAAGATGCTGAAGATGGCAAAACCTATATATACCTCTACAGGCCCATAGCCAGGATTTCGATTGGGGGGGGGGAGGGCTGAGTTTGTTTCGGGGGGGGGGGGGCTGAGTCTGAGTGAAAGAGGGTCTACCCTAGCAAACCTTTTGTATCGTTATCCCAATACCCCCATGCATATGGGATATATTGAGTATGGTGATCAGATCATGATATGAATAAACATAACAGTTTAAATAATGCACCAGTAAGGCCTTTTCGTGAACCACCATGAGAATTTCAGGGGGGGGGGCTGAAGCCCGTCAAGCACCCCCCCCCCCTGTACCTGTACCTCTATCTATGTACAGTTGTATGTCTTGTCAGTGTATAACAACATTGAATGTTTGCTGTATATGTGTTCTGTTATCCACTGAGTCCCCTTCAGGGTGAGAATGGCGGAACATAAATACTGTAAATAAATAAATACATACATAAATACATAAATATTGTCAACCCTGACATGGTTTCAGTAAGTATTCCTGTTTATCCTCTAAAAAACTGAATCTGGAACCCTCTGAAATAAAGTATTGTATTTCATCACATAATAGTCACACTTTCCTCCCTTTTTCTCATCAAAAAAGAGATGATACGACTATTATGTGAGGAAAAAAATCTGCCTATGATTCTTTAATTTCTGGATTTTTAAAAATAAAATCCCTTTTACCTCTGAAAAGGGAGGAGGAGGAGGAATATTTCAGCCTGAAACAAACAGCTCAATTAAAAAATAATTAAAACAGCAGAGCCATTTGGTGTTGACTCTCGCTTCCTTTCTTTCTCTGAAGTCAAGGCAGTTAAAAAACTGTAAAGTGGAGGTCTTTGAAGCCCCATTCTTCTTTCCTCCATTTCCACTCCAGGGCAAGGAAGTTTTAAAAACCTGAAATGGAGGTCTCTGGAAATCGGATCTTCCCTCCATCCTCCTTTCTCCAAAGAACGCCATTCTAGGTTTTGTAAACTGCCTTGCCTCAGAAGGAGGGAAGAGGGAAGAGTGAAGCTTCAGAGACCTCCATGTTATAGTTTTTAAACTATCATGCCTGTCGAGAAAGAAGGAAGGAAGGGAAAATCAGTCCCAAACGGGGTGCGACGATTATGTGAGAGGAACAAAAATATCATTTTGGCACCTATCATTTTATTATGAGAGCCCTAAGCACAAAGTGGGATATAAAATAATAATGGATAAGTAGAATTAGGGGGTTAGATTATTTATTATCCTTAATGCACATATATTTTCTTTATATTAAGGAATATAAGAACATAATGAAAGTCATCCATATTTGAACAGTAGCAAAATGAGATTTTGGGACCCAGAGCATTATCTTGTCACTGCTCAGTTATTGACATATTTATTTATTTATTTATTTACTTTATTTGTGTACCGCCTTTCTCAGCCCTCAGGCAACTCATTAAAAAGCATAGAAAGTTTGCACGAACATACCTGTAAAATTGCCCTTAAAAATCCTGAAAGTGACTAGAAATCATTATTTCTTTCATCCTAATCAAGGAAACTTGCTTTGAATTCTGTTGATTAGTCTCTGGGCGCATCCACACTGGGTGGAAAGTGCGCAAGCTCCCAGGTATTCGTTGAGGGCGTCCAAACGATGCCCCACAAAATCCCAAAAGCTTTCACCACAAAGCAGGAAAACACTGCATTGAGGTGAGATTATTTGTTAGCAGGAAAGAAGCAGGTCTTCTTGAAAGACCCACGTCTTTCCTGCTGTGGGTGGAGTGTTGACTGCCTTTTCAGAAGCCCAGGGACTTTTGAAGGGGCCATCCACACAGCTGTCTCACATTTTCCGGGCTGAATCAGACCTGGGAAATGCAAGAGGGCTGTAACGCCCTCCCCAAACCCCCCTTTGAAAATAAAAGAACTTATCTGACTTCCATTTGCATGTTGCCAGAGCTCTCCTGGTGTGTAGGAATGATGTGCCAGGAAAAAAGGGGAGAGGAAAATCACTCCTGACCCGACCCTTTCTCCTAGCATGACATTCCTAGGCACCAGGAGAGTTCCAGCACCATGCCAATGGAGGCCAGGTGAGTTCTTTTATTTTTAAAAGGGGGTTGGGGGGGGGGGGTTAGCATGTACAGTTGTTCTCCCGGAAGGTTCTGGGAGCACATCTACACACTTATCTGCAAAAGTGCTGGCTTTTGCTGCTACTGTATGGACTACAGTCCGCCCTGACCCGGGATTCTTAAACCCAGGTTGAAGCGGACTTTACCACTGCCCTCTGCCAAAGTAGACCCATTGAATGAGTTGATGAATGGTAACTTCCATTGATTCTATGGGTCTACTCGACTTGTAAATACCAATGGAATCCAGGCCTTTATTTTTACCTGCTACATTACCGATGTGATAGGGATCCATCAAACTGCTGCTACATCCCAAAAGAGTTAGTTAAAGATAGCTACATTATTTATTACTTGTTTTTACTTTTCCCCAGTTCTATTAATGGAAATAAAACTGGAAAGTGGACAGACCTAGGACCAATGCTGTGAATGTTTGATGCCAAGTGAAAACATTTTTATAGGCATTTTTAAGGGGGAAATTATTCATATTTATTTTTCTAGCTAAAATACCATAGTTAAATGTTGTGGAACCACTATTCAGATTCTAGGCTGTTCTTATTGTACTGGATTTTCAAACTTTATGTCCATCACGCTGAAACCATCTTTGGAATAAAGATGGGGTTTAGAAACTTTTAATGGACCGTGGTAGCACAGCAGGTTAAACTGCTAAGCTGCAGAACTTGCAGACCACGAGGTCGGTGGTTCAAATCCGCTGAATGAGGTGAGCTCCTGTTGTTAGCCCCAGCTTCAGCCAACCTAGCATTCAAAAACATGCAAAGGTGAGTAAATCAATAGGTACAGCTTCAGCGGAAAGGTAATGGCACTCCATGCAGTCATGCCGGCCACATGACCTTGGAGGTGTCTACGGACAACACTGGCTCTTCGTCTTAGAAATTGAGTTGAGCACACACATTTATATTTATTTATTTACTTTACTTTACTTCTATACCGCTGTTCTCAGCCCGGGGGCGACACACACACACACCCCGCAGAGTTGGACTCAACTAGACTTAATGTCAAGGAGAAATCTTTACCTGTACTTTAGAAACTTTCTAAACACATGAATCATTTGATATAATGTATTGTTTCTGACAGGATGGGAGAAGGCCTTCCAACCCGGCTCTCTGGTGGGTGAATGACAAGGACGAGGAGGTGCGCTGGAGCTTTGAGGAGCTGGGCTTCCACTCCAGGAAAGTGGCCAATGTGCTCTCAGAAGTATGCGGCCTGGACAAAGGGGATGGGCTCCTACTGATTCTCCCAAGGGTCCCAGAATGGTGGATGATCTCAGTGGGCTGCATGCGGACGGGTCAGTACAACCCAACTGATGCTAACGAACCATAATAATCGCAGAGAGGCTGCAGCAGTTTGCTTTTGCCTAAGTGGGTTAAGTTCCTCAAGTACAAACTTCTTTTGCACTCTGAAATCAGTTTGCAGCAAAAGAAGTTAACTGAGGACCAAGGTGGAATTAGAAGCAATTTGACTATGCATTAAAACCAATAAAAGCAATGAAAGAAAAGAATATATTACCTTGATAGAGACAATAAACATTTCTACACACTTAAGAAACTGCCACCGATAGTGCTCTTCACACAATGCAAGCTTCAAACATGGGGTAGAGGTATCTTGCCATTTCTAAAATGTGGGTTTTCCCCACTATGCCTGAATTGATTGGCAAGTGACTTATTTTTCAATTCTCCACTTAGAGACGTGTTGGCTCGTGTTTAACTTCCTGTCCACAAGGACTCCAAGATCTTTTTCACACGTACTGCTATTGAGTCAAGCATTCCCTGTTCTGTATCTTTGCAGAATAGGGGAGGGGGAATGCAGTTTTAAAAGGGTGCCTTGGCTCTGCTTCATTGGAAGGGTGTTGAGGGCAAACGATTCCAGAAAATGTGGTTTCTTAAGACTGATGCCTTAACTCTCATCTAATTAAAGGCTATGAGGGAAAACGATCCCAGAAAAAGTGGTTTCTTAAGAAGGATGCTTTAACTCAGGTCTTGGTATGAGGACAAATGACATGGGAGGAGACATAGGCGTCCAGTGAGATGGCAAATCAAATGAATAAATCTTAAAGAAAGCAGAGCAAAGGATTAAGTGTGATGGTGGTAGGGAAATCTTCCGTATCATTTCAAAATGGGGCATGACAAAACTTAAGGAAAAACCAACACTTTACTTCATTTTACTTATCCCGTGGGATGAAGTCCCTTGACTTAACCAGACAATTCCAAGAAGCCCACTTACATCCAAACACCTTCTTCAAGCTCTGTACCTGATCTGAGAATGCAGAAGAGATATTCTTTTCTCTTTCTCAGCTTCTTTGCTTGTCCTTTTGTGTCCTAGGCACGTTTTTCTCTCCTTCCCATCCTGTTGCTTGTTCATTTTTTGACTAGACATGTTCTTCTCTCCTTCCCATCCTCTTTGCTTGTTCTTTTCCTTCCTAGGCGTTGTCTTTATGCCAGCAACGATCCAACTGACATCTAAAGACATCCTATACAGGCTCCAAGCTTCAAAGGCCAGATGCATCATCACAAATGATGCCTTGGCTCCATCAATAGACTCTATTGCATCTGAATGTGACTCACTGAAGAGCCGGGTCTTGGTCTCCAAAGGCAGTAGGAGAGAAGGATGGCTGGACTTCCATGACCTTGTGGCGTGAGTATCCCCTTTCCTGCTTCATAAGGCAAATGATCATCTCAAGATAGATGGCAGCAGGAGATGAGATTGGGTTTTCACAGTCAGAACAGTTATCCCTTGACTTTTGCATATTTGATTATTCACAATACTTGATTAAAACATTCTCTTTAAGAATCTCTAGGTCCTCCAGTGTCACACTATGGTCAATTTCTTCCAGTCAAGCTGGAGGACCTAGAGATTTCTAGAGAAAGTGCAATTCTGTGGTCTGTTTCCTTCAGAAATCAACTATAGAATCATGGTAGAACATCTCAAATTTCCTAAAGAGGTGTTTTCTTTTCTTTTTTAATAGTAAATTTATGTTACATTTCTATTCATTTAGTTACAAAGAACCATCTCTACAATTCATAGAGTTATTTCTTCTCCTTTCCCCCATTGTGCCACCCATTGTGCTCCCCATCTCCGGAGTCATCCTTTTCTTTATTATCTCACCAGAACCTCATTTCTTCTGGTGAGGGTTGGTTCCCATCTTCTTTCTTTAATGTTTCTTCAATAATTTATTTCCATATACTTTCAAAATCATTATTCTTCCTTGGGCCTTTTTTGACCTTAAGATTACGTGTTAATTTATCATTTATTGCTAATTTCCAAATTTCCTTATACCATTCTTCTATCTTAGTTTCCACCTCTCCTTTCCCATTTTTTGCTATTAATAGCGTTGCAGCTGTTAACAATATTGTTATCAAACTCTTTTCATTTTCATTCCATTCATCTGTATTACAGATAGTTAACAGTATAGTTGCCAGATTTATATTTTTTTAAAAATCTTCATAATACTTTCTAACTCTACTATAACTTTTCTCCAAACCTCTGTACATATTTGCATTGCCACCACACGTGAATATATGTTCCCCTTTCTTGGCAATCCCTCCAACATTTGTATTGTCGAAGGCTTTCATGGCTGGAATCACTGGGTTGTTGTAGGATTTTTCGGCTATATTGCCATGTTCTAGAGGCATTCTCTCCTGACGTTTTGCCTGCATCTATGGCAAGCATCCTCAGAGGTTATGAGGTCTGTTGGAAACTAGGAAAATTGGGTTTATATATCTGTGGGATGATGTCCAAGGTGGGAGAAAGAACTCTTGCCTGCTTGATGCAAGTTTGAATGTTGCATTTGTTCACCTTGATTAGCATTGAATGGCCTTGCAGCTTCAAAGCCTAGCTACTTCCTGCCTGATGGAATCCTTTGTTGGGAGGTGTTTGCTGGCCCTGATTGTTTCCTGTCTAGAATTCCTCCAACATTTTTCTGAACAACTTTTGTTCATATTGTGTATCTTTATCAGGGTCTGGTACCATTTCCAATAAAGAGGTGTTTTCTCAGGTAAAAATAATTAGGAATTTCTGTCTCTAGAGCAGTGGTTCCCAACCTTTTTTTTTACCAGAGACCACTTCACCAGGGACCACTTTGACCACTCTCCAACAATTACGAATCCATTTTTGGTCATCTTTAGATTCGGTTTGGTTATTTGGGATGCTGATTCAGAAAATTGCATTGGATAGACCACATCAGCTCTACTTCCTGATACAGAGCATATGCCACCCAGTAGTCACCATCTCCTCGCCCACGGATAATCATATTTAATAAGCCTCTGCACTATAAGAGGGTTTCATGAGACCTGCTGCTCTTGTTGCAACGGTGTAGTAATTCTGAGGCTACGGACCATATTTTAGTTTTTGCGGACCACAGGTTGGGAACCACTGCTTTAGAGAGAGCCAATGACTTCTGAAAAGTAATTCTCTAAACTCTGTGTTGACCGGGTTGTTGTAGGTTTTTTGGGGGGGCTATATGGCCATGGTCTAGAGGCATTCTCTCCTGACGTTTTGCCTGCATCTATGGCAAGCATCCTCAGAGGTAGTGAGGTCTGTTGGAACTAGGAAAAAAGGGTTTATATATCTGTGGAATGACCAGGGTGCGACAAAGGACTCTTGTCTGTGTTGACCCTTTGTTCTGATTCATCGTAGCTCGTCCCTAATTTGCCTTCTCTCTGTTTTAAAGAGCTGCATCTGATAGCCATCAACCTGTTAAAACCAAGAGTCAAGACCCAGTGAGCTTCTTTTTTACGAGCGGCACAACGGGCTATCCCAAAATGGTGAAACAGTCCTGTAGTAATATGGGGATTGGAATGAGACACATTGGAAGGTATGCTTGTCTCTTTTAAAAACCTTTGGGGCAAATAAACATAACCATCCCGGGTGTTAGAGGGACCACTGCTTCCTTGCTTTCATCCCTTCTTTTTCTTTCTCCCCCCTCATATCTTTCCCCTCTTTCCTTTCTCTTCCTTCCTTCTGGAGTGACCTTCTTTGTAGTCTTTGATTATGTTTCTGCATGGCTGAAAGGGGATGGTCTAGATCGGTGTTTCTCAACCTGGGGGTCAGGACCCCTGGTCATGAGGCGGGGGGGGGGGGTCAGAAGGGTCACCAAACACCATCAGAAAACACATGGGATGATGTTAGGAATGGTGGGAGTTGAAGTCCAAAACACCGGGAGGGTTCAAGTTGGCCCATGCCTGCCCTAAGGCAACCCAGAACCAACTCAGTGACAAATATGAATAACAACCTACACCTGTGTTTGCTACCTTTTTTAACAGGACCTGGATGAATCTGAATCCTTCTAGCATGATGTGGGCTTTGTCCGATACAGGCTGGGTCAAGTTTCAGTTTGGCGGTTTGTATGCTCCCTGGAATGAAGGAGCTTGCATATTTGCACACGGCAAAAACCAGTTTGACTCACTGGTGGTTCTAAATGTAAGAACAATATTCTTTTATTGGCAGTTATTATTTCTTTAACGTGTGCCCTGTCTTTCTTCTGACATGGGACCCAAGGCAGCTTACAACATGATGAAAACAGGGGCAAAAGTTAAAACAAGATATAGGCAGTCCCCGAGTTACAAACAACCGACTTACAAATGACCCATAGTTACAAATGGGGGTGTGACAACAGGAAGTGGGCGAAACCTATTCCTTGGAAAGGACATTCACTTCTGGAAGAGTTATTACATTGGGGGATAATATTTTTTTTAAAAGGCAGACAGTGGAAAGCAATGTAATGGAAACACTGGAAATCTACTCAGAAATGTCCAGGAGGGAAAATGTTCCGGGCCAAAGTTTATACGTCACATGCAAAGCCCGTGACACTCGATTAACCAAGTGACAATTAAGCGTGTGTTCTCTCTTACCTCCTTAGTGTCTCTCCAAGTATCCAGTGACAACCTTCTGTGGCACACCAACGATTTTCCGCATGCTGTTGCAGCATGATGTTAGGAGGTATGGTCACTTGAACGGTAGCAATAATAACCCATTTCTTTTCGTTTGCTAAATCCGAAGTGCATTTCTCAAGAAGAAATGCTCAAACTTGGAAATCTCCAATTGGTCCTATGGAGGAAGTAATCCTGAAAGGGCTGTGCCATCATTGTTGAAACTTCCATCATGTTCATGGGTTGTGCTGAAGTTGTGCTGCATCAGCCAAACATCAGGGCAGAATTTAGAAAAGTTACTTCTCAGGGGGCCCTGGTGGCTCAGCAGGTTGAACCGCTAAGCTGCTGAACTTGCTGACCGAAAGGTTGGTGGTTCGAATCCAGGGAGGGGGAGAGCTCCCACTGTTAGCTCCCAGCTTCTGCCAACCTAGCAGTTTGAAAATTTGCAAATCTGAGTAGACAATAGGTACTGCTTCTGCAGGAAGGTAACGGCGCTCCATGGAGTCAAGCTAGCCATATGATCTATGAGGTGTCTACAGACAACACCAGCTCTTCAGCTTAGAAATGGAGATGAGCACCACCACCACCACCTCAGAGTCAGACATGGCTAGAATTAATGTCGGGAAAACATTTACCTTTACCTTACCTCTCAGGGCCTCCCGGTGGCACAATAGGTTAAACTCTTGTGCCGGCAGGACTACTAACTGAAAGATCGGCAGTTCGTATCCAGGGAGCAGGGTGAGCTCCCATCTGTCAGCTCCAACTTCTCATGAAAGAAGCCTCCCACAGGATGGTGATAACAACAACAACAACAACAACAACAACAATCTTTATTTATACCCCATTATCATCTCCCTGAAGGGGACTCGGGGCGGCTAACATGAGGCCAAGCCCAAAAATACAAAACAGCAAAATAAAATACAAAACAGAAAATTACATCACAACAAAATACATAAAGTAAGAAGATAAAATAAACAGTGCAAAATAACATAATAATAGTCGAACACAAAGGGTGGGCCAAATGCATTAGATAAAATGGTAAAACATCCATGCGTCCCCTGGGTAATGTCCTTGCAGACGGCCAATGCTCTCAAACCAGAAGCGACTTGTAGCTTCTCAAGTTGTTCCTGACACACAAAAAAACCTTACTTCTCAGACTATAGTTTCCAGAGTTTGCCAATCAGTTTCAGAGTTGTAGTCCCCGAAGATCATTTCTCCAAGCTCTGGTTTACCAAGCTCTGGGTTAGGCCTTTGCTTATTTTGGAAATAGGAACTGTGACTCTGGCTTGCAAAATGCATACACTATGAAGTCAAGATTCTTTTTCAGGAAGATTAATAGCTTTTCATGCATTTGTCCAGATATAAGTTCAAGAGCCTGATGACTTGCTTGAGCGGCGGAGAACCCCTACCCCCCGAAGTGATGGCCCAATGGAAAGCTCAGACGGGAATGGAGATCCACGAAGGCTATGGCCAGACAGAGACTGTATGTTCGTGCTCAGTCATCAATCTTGTCTCATCTTCTTATATTACTTTTATATTTTCACTAGCCGTCCCCTGCCACATGTTGCTGTGGCCCAGTCTGTGTATATGTGTTTTGTGTGTGTGTATATGTGTGTGCATGTATTTGCGTATATATGTGTTTGCGTATATATGTGGTTTTATGCATGCATTGTAATGTATTTTTTGGTTTTGGCTTTTTAAATCTCTTCTGCTGTGTTTTTCATTGTTTTTATGACTGATGGTCACTCGTTGGCCTGATAGGTGTATTGTGTCCAAATGTGGTGTCAAATCATCCAGTGGTTTTTGAGTTATGGTAATCCCACAAACAAACATTACATTTTTATTTATATTTTCATTAGTTATACCCATAAAAGTTTGAGTTGGTCATTTTAAGAGGCAATCTGTCAATCAGTCAACAATATGCAACACAAACCCAATTAATTCATGTAAAACTGGATTGGGCAAAGTGCAGCATTGAAACTGAAATGCAACCCCTTAAAATGTCAATAATATAATTTAAAGGAGGTTGTAAGGGGGTCACACATCCTTTATAATTTAAAAGCATATTTTGAGAGTAATTTCTAGGCTGTTTTTTATGGGGATGGCATTTTATGAGGAGGACAACAACTATGAGTATTTTGGGATGGTTTGGGGTTGAATGAATGATGAAGAACCATCAATATTACAAAAGATCTGCTCTTAGTGAAGACTGGAATTCCAATTCATTTGTAACCCGTGAGATTGTATCCATAGAGAACATCTTGATGAAATCCAAATAGTTATGTGTTTGGATTGCTGTGGGTTTTCTGGGCTGTGTGGCCATGTTCCAGAAGCATTATCTCCAGACATTATGACTTTGACTATCAGCCCTTGATAGACTATGTGCAGTTATGTAAAGTACTTCCTTTTGTCTATCTGAACATTGTGTTTGTGTTCGTTTCAATGAATGCCCCTCTCTGTGATGTTTCGACAGACCTTGGTGTGTGCCACCACAAGAGATATGAAAGTTAAACCTGGATTCCTAGGAAAGGCCCACCCACCCTATGATGTACAGGTAGGTACGCTTGGAGCAGAGATTGGGCAATCTTCTTGGATCTGGGGCCAGTTTTCCTCCCAGACTTGCCAAGGGCCACACATACATGACAGCAGGGCAAAAACATGGAGTCAATCAAACCAAGAAGTGACCAGAAAGCACTTCAAAACCCCATCTTGACAGTGACCCAGCCTTGCTTTGATACAGAGAAACTTACTTACTTACTTTACTTAGGCAATCCCTTGTTGTCTGAGTGTGATGGCCTTCCAAGTGTAGTCTCTTGGCAGTGGATACGTAGGTGTCTGTGGAGCCCTGTCCTTGACCCGTAGGTTCTTCCACAGTGAGGGCATTGGCTTCCAAGTGTAAGTTGGTCCAGGTCAGGGTTTGCTTTACGTGCCTTCCTCTTGGCATGTTTCTCCCTTTCACCCTCCATTTGTGCCTCTTCAAATTTCACAGCAGTGCAGGTCACAGCTGACCTTCAGTTAGCGCACTCAAGGGCCATGGCTTCCCAGTTCTCAGTGTCTATGCCACAGTTTTTAAAGTTAGCTTTAAGCCCATCTTTAAATCTCTTTTCCTCTCCATCAACATTCCGTTTTCCATTCTTGAGTTGGGAGTATAGTAACTGCTTTGGAAGATCTTGATCAGGCATTCAAACATGGCCAGTCCAGTGGAGTTGATGGCAGAGGAGCATCACTTCAGTGCTGGTGGTCTCTGCTTCTTCCTTCTTAGAATCATAGAATCATAGAATCATAGAGTTGGAAGAGACCTCATGGGCCATCCAGTCCAACCCCCTGCCAAGAAGCAGGAATATTGCATTCAAATCACCCCTGACAAATGGCCATCCAGCCTCTGCTTAAAAGCTTCCAAAGAAGGAGCCTCCACCACACTCCGGGGCAGAGAGTTCCACTGCTGAACGGCTCTCACAGTCAGGAAGTTCTTCCTAATGTTCAGATGGAATCTCCTCTCTTGTAGTTTGAAGCCATTGTTCCGTGTCCTAGTCTCCAAGGAAGCAGAAAACAAGCTTGCTCCCTCCTCCCTGTGGCTTCCTCTCACATATTTATACATGGCTATCATATCTCCTCTCAGCCTTCTCTTCTTCAGGCTAAACATGCCCAGTTCCCTAAGCCGCTCCTCATAGGGCTTGTTCTCCAGACCCTTGATCATTTTAGTCGCCCTCCTCTGGACACTTTCCAGCTTGTCAACATCTCTCTTGAATTGTGGTGCCCAGAATTGGACACAATATTCCAGATGTGGTCTAACCAAAGCAGAATAGAGGGGTAGCATTACTTCCTTAGATCTAGACACTATGCTTCTATTGATGCAGGCCAAAATCCCATTGGCTTTTTTTGCCGCCACATCACATTGTTGGCTCATGTTTAACTTGTTGTCCACGAGGACTCCAAGATCTTTTTCACACGTACTGCTCTCGAGCCAGGCGTCCCCCATTCTGTATCTTTGCATTTCATTTTTTCTGCCAAAGTGGAGTATCTTGCATTTGTCACTGTTGAACTTCATTTTGTTAGTTTTGGCCCATCTCTCTAATCTGTCAAGATCGTTTTGAATTCTGCTCCTGTCCTCTGGACTATTGGCTATCCCTCCCAATTTGGTGTCGTCTGCAAACTTGATGATCATGCCTTCTAGCCCTTCATCTAAGTCATTAATAAAGATGTTGAACAGGACCGGGCCCAGGACGGAACCCTGCGGCACTCCGCTCGTCACTTCTTTCCAAGATGAAGAGGAAGCATTAGTGAGCACTTTCTGTGTTCGTCCACTTAACCAATTACAGATCCACCTCACCGTAGTTTTGCCTAGCCCACATTGGACTAGTTTCCTTGCCAGAAGGTCATGGGGGACCTTGTCGAAGGCCTTACTGAAATCCAGGTACGCTACATCCACGGCATTCCCCGCATCTACCCAGCTTGTAGCTCTATCGAAGAAAGAGATCAGATTAGTCTGGCATGACTTGTTTATGATAAATCCATGTTGACTATTAGCGATGACTGCATTTGTTTCTAAGTGTTTGCAGACCACTTCCTTAACAATCTTTTCCAGAATCTTGCCCGGTATCGACGTGAGGCTGACCGGACGGTAGTTGTTTGGGTCGTCCTTTTTTCCCTTCTTGAAGATTGGGACCACATTGGGCCTCCTCCAATCTGCTGGAACTTCTCCCGTTCTCCAAGAACTCTCAAAGATGGTTGCCAATGGTTCCGAAATGACTTCCGCTAGTTCCTTCAATACTCTGGGGTGTAGTTGATCTGGCCCTGGGGACTTGAACTCATTAAGAGCGGCCAGGTATTCCTGGACGACTTCTTTCCCAATTTGGGGTTGGATGTCCTCCAATCCCTCATCCACTCCATCTTGCTGAGGTTGAAGACTCTCTTTTTGTGAGAAGACCGAGGCAAAGAAGGCATTAAGTAGTTCTGCCTTTTCCCTATCCCCTGTCAGCATTGCCCCATCTTCTCCTCGAAGAGGTCCTATCGCCTCCTTGTTTTTCCTTTTTCTACTGACATAAGAATAGAAGCCCTTTTTATTGTTTTTAATGTCCCTGGCAAGTCTGAGCTCGTTTTTTGCTTTAGCCTTGCGGACCTTTTCCCTACAGGTGTTTGCTATTTGTTTGAATTCTTCTTTGGTGATTTCTCCCTTTTTCCACTTCTTGTGCATGTCTCTTTTGTGTCTTAGCACAGTTAGAAGTTCTTTGGACATCCATTCTGGCTTCTTTGCACTTGTCCTATTTTTTCTCTTTGTTGGCACGGTTTGCAATTGCGCCTTGAGTATTTCACTCTTGAGAAGTTCCCATCCATCCGTAGCTCCCTTGTCTTTTAGTATCTGTGTCCACGGAATGCTGCTCAGCGTTTCCTTCATTTTTTGGAAATCAGCTCTCCTAAAGTCCAAAATGCGGGTTTGACTTGTCTTAGTTTCGGCCTTCCTTTGTACCTCAAATTGCAGGAGCACATGGTCACTTGCCCCTAAGGATCCTACCACTTCGACCGCATCGATCAGGTCCTCCGCATTTGTTAGGATGAGATCAAGAGTAGCCAATCCCCTTGTTGCCTCTTCTACCTTCTGGACCATGAAATTGTCTGCAAGGCAAGCGAGGAATTTGTTGGACCTTGTACTCTTGGCCGAGTTTGTTTTCCAGCAAATATCGGGATAGTTGAAATCGCCCATGACTACTACATCTCTTTTCTGTGCCTGTTTGGTCAACTGTTGGCAAAAGACTTCATCAAGATCTTCCTCCTGGCTTGGGGGTCTGTAGTAGACGCCTACAACGACATCTTTTTGAGTCCCAGTTCCCTTGATTCTTATCCAGATGATTTCAAGCTGGTTTCCCAGATTGCTGTCTTGAATTTCTTGTGCAGCATAAGAGTTTTTGACATATAAGGCTACTCCGCCTCCTCTCCCCTTTGTTCGGTTTCTGTGAAAGAGGTTATACCCCTCGATATCTACATTCCAGCGATAGGAGTCATCCCACCAGGTTTCAGTGATGGCTATGATATCATATTTGTGGTGTTGTGCTAGAAGTTGGAGTTCGTCTTGTTTATTTCCCATGCTCTGTGCATTAGTGTAAAGACATGTGAGCCCCTGAGATCTTCCCTTGAGCTGTTTAATTGGTATTATTGTGCTTTTGGTACGTGGTCCTTGTTGTGTTTGTGCAGCCCTCCGTTTAGCCTTCTGGCGATTCCCAGACATTATGGGTAAAGTAGTGTTCGCAAGGCTGTTGTCCCCCTCCCCCGGTGGACCTAGTTTAAAGTGCGTCTAATGAGGTTTGCGAGTCTGTGAGCAAAAAAGTGTTTTCCTACTTGTGTGAGATGCACCCCATCCCTTGCCAGTAGGCCATCCTCCTGGAATAGCAGGCCATGGTCGAGGAAGCCAAAGCGTTCCTCCTGACACCATTTTCTAAGCCAGTCATTGACCTGTACTATTTTTCGGGCTCTTGTGGGTCCGTGTCTTACAACAGGGAGGAGGGATGAAAAGACCACCTGTACATTACATTCTTTTAGCATTGCTCCTAGAGCTCGAAAATCATTTGTGATCTTTTGAAACGTATGCCTTGCAGTATCATTGGTTCCTACATGAATCAACATGAGGGGAGGACGGTGATAGGGCTTGAGGAGCCTGGTGAGCCTCTGAGTGATATGGTGTATTTTTGCCCCCGGTAGGCAGCATATTTCTCGAGCCATCCCATCTGGTCTGGAAATGACAGCTTCCGTTCCTCTAAGGAGGGAGTCGCCTACTACCAAGACCTGTTTACTTTCAGGAATGACAGCGCCCCTTTTGTGCAATGTAGTGTGTAGGTCTCCAGAAAAGTGATCCTGTTGGTGTGAATTGTGTAGGTGAAAAGTGTTGTCCTCCTCCTCGACATCCCCGGTGCATTCGTCAAGGACAATCCATTGAGATTCGTCCGAGAGCCTATGGTTCTCCTGTATGTGTTCCTGTTGCTCCTGGTCTATGGTTGGGGATGGTACACCTGCAGGATTGTGCAAGTGTGAATGTTGTGAAGTGTTGTCCCAGTCAGGGCTGTCCCCCGCACACTGATCAAGGATGAGCCACTGATCAGTATCTAAGCCATTCTGGTCTTCCCCAATATGTTGTGTTTCTTGGTCAGGTGCTAGTTGTGTGAGAATTTGGAATCTATTGTGTAACTGCAGCTGAGCAGAGGTATTCTGAGGAGGCTTCTGGGTCCTATGTGTCCTTCTAAGGGTGACATTTCTCCAAGCCTGAGGGTTGTCCACATCTGAGGTGCTGTTCTGTTGAGCCTCCCCGTAATGTTGGTGTGATATGGGCTGCGTGTCTAGGCCAGTGTGGTGTGTGGTATCTAAGAAGAGCTCAAGTTCCTGAATGTCCTTAAGGGTCTTAATACGGTCCTCGAGTTGTCGTATCCTGTGTTCCATGTGAGTGATCTGTGTACACTTGGGGCAGATGTAATTGAGTAATTGTAGTGTGAAAAAGCTGAACATGCCACCGCTAGTGCATGAGATGGGAAGTTTTCGTGTTTGTTCCATCTGGAGGTTGCTAATGCTCTTGGTGTGTGTTTGATGTTGTTGTCTGTATGCAGGGGTGAAAGTATAGGTTACTGAGTGTACGAAAGCTGTTAAATTCAAACAAAGCTTACCCTGAAGCAGAAGGAAACAAAATGGGTTCCTGCTTCCTCAACTTCTGTGGAAAGCCCAGCTGCCCCTTGGGTTCAGACACTGGTTTATATAGGATAACCAGGAAGCCCCGCCTCTCAGCAGTTAAACATCAGCACCCTGATGTTTGTCCACCTGTCTGCCCAAGAGGTTTGCAGTATGCTTTAGAGGCAACGTTGATTAAATTGTTCCAGGAGTTGAGTGTGACATTTGTAGACAGTCCACGTTTCACAGGCTTATAACAGGTTTGGGAGGACAATAGATTTATAAACAAGCACCTTGGTCTCCCTACAGATACCAAGAAATATATAGAAAAACCATCATCCTTGGAACATGCTTTTATCTTCATTTACTGTGAGGAGGCATAGGAAGTTTCCAAGCCTTGGAAACCCACAGTGGGATTTGACATAACACCCACTAACAGTTTATAGATGTGTAACATGTGGTCGAACAACGTCAAAGGGTGATCAAGGTGGCAAACATTATTAATAAAAAGCACATCAGTTGGGAGAGGCTGCAATAGTTTGCTTTTGCCTGATTCTGAAAGGAAGGGCAAAATCTATCCTTCTTTTTGTGAGCTCAGAACAAGACATCCAGCCATGGGATCAACCATGAGGCAGAAGCCTCATCAACCACCTCCCTATTGATCTCATAGCTGGTGCATCATTTCAACCTCAGAGAAAGTGATTTTGCAAGCTGAACTCAACCAGGAAGGTGCTTGGCATGTAACACAGTTGTCCCAAAGAGAAAGATGCAGTTTATTTTGACTTTTCAATGATCATCTACCCACCATTGGTCACATTCATGGCAGGGCTCAGCTGAGGAGCAGTTGGGAGCCCCAAGGAGAAAGAGGAATGGAACAGAATGGAAATATGTGACCATCAGTACAATGCCAGTGTGATGTATTATGAGTGGAGTTGGATGGTGGGGGGAATCTGGGAAAGAATACTCTGAACTGAACCTGATTTATTTTGTTGGTATACACAACTCCCAAGAGTAGGAAACAGCCTTCCAGAATTAGTAGACTACAGTTCCCAGCATTCCTCACCTGGCTTTGCTTGATAGGATTTGCATTTAACACCATCTAGTAGACAGCACAATTTCCACCCATGGTTTTGAGTGTGATTTAATTTAAGATCATCATTCGCCCTTTCCTTTAGAAGGCAAGCCTTTGCTAAAGAGACAAAAAGTAAAGTTTGAATTTGGTTTTCCTTCTCCTAGATAATAGATGAACACAACAACGTCTTGCCTCCAGGAGAAGAAGGAGACATTGGCATTAGAATCAAACCCAAAAGGCCTTTGGGTCTCTTCCTTGGTTATGTGGTAAGGAAGGACACATTCAGTTTGAGTATGATGTAAAATGCTTTGTCTGGGCTGTTACACCTGGGAAGGATGGGCTAGTCACACAATCAAGACATTGTGAGGACTCAAGCGAGGAGCATGCTTGACTGGACTGACCTGACCGGAGGCTGTTTCGCTGTTTTTAGGATGATCCCCTGAAAACTGCCTCCACCGAACGCGGAGACTTCTACATTACTGGGGACAGAGGGGTAATGGCTGAAGATGGCTACATCCACTTTGTTGCAAGAGCTGATGATGTTATCTTATCTGCTGGGTACGCTCCTTTTCTTGCCGCTTTGAATGACTTTTAATCAGCCATGTAATGCAACCTGGGCTTGCAGAGTCAGAGAACTTGGACTTTGCATTCAGTCAAAATCTTAACCAACTTAACATCTTCATAAGTTAATAAGTGTGCAGGGATTCTCCAAATGCACATTACAGTGCACTTTGTGCAACTGTAACCGATGGACCGATGGATGCGCCATGGCTCTGGCAATTGCTCAAGCACACCACAGCGCACCCAAACTCAAGCTGGGAAGTGCTGGGGTGTAACCCGAGTGCCAATGTTCATCAGATGTGATGTTCATGCTTGATGTGCATCTTCACAATTCACTAACCAGGTTCTGTTGAATTTCGGCTTTGTAGCCACAGATTCATCAAATTACAAAATACACACTGTGGTGTTGAATCTCATTCATAATCCACTATCTGCTTCAGAGTTCCTTATATCCCCTGAGTTTGGTTGCAATCCTCACAATACCTGAAAGGAGAAAGCTTCCTCCAGCAGCACGAAATTTGTTCCTATTGTTTCTACCATTTCTTTTGTGTCTTCCATTTCTTTGGAAGCATGAAACAGGAAACTCCCTCACCACATGAAATTCTGCTCGACACAAAAGTCTGCTTTTGTGTGCATCCAAACTTGCCTCCTTGCCTTGGAAAGAGAATATGTATGTGGCGGAGCATGTAGGCAGGCATGCCTGGAACTCAGCTGCAGGCACACTCCAGGCCTGCCTGCACACCCCACCACACACACACTCTTGGAGACTGTGGCGGGACATGTGTGGCCACGTTAAAGGTCAGACTAAAACAAAAAGTGAATTCATTATGCCACTGACACAAAAGCACCCAACTCTTGGTGTGTAAGGACTGAGCCACTGCCGTCCCTACCCCATCATTGGTATTGATTCATTTATCCACCCACCTGATAGGTCAAGAAGAGTTAAAGAAAACTGTTGAATTTTTAAAATAATGTAAATAATAAATAAAGGAAATACATCACTCTAACCAAATTAAAATTTTTAAAAGTACAAGCAGGAACACACCACACCTATATCCACAAAGCATCTACACATTATGCTATTATAATAAATGTTCAATGTATTGTTGAAGGCTTTCATGGCCGGAATCACTGGGTTACTGTGAGTTTGCCGGGCTGGAACATAGCCATACAGCCTGAAATTCACTTCTATGATTGAATTTGTATTGATTTATCCTATTGATTGATTGATTTACATCTATATCTATATCTACATCTACATCTACATCTACATCTACATCTATCTATCTATCTATCTATCTAAATCAGTAACCTTTTTCATCAGTTCCTGACTTTTCAGGTTATTTGATTATTTTGAATCAGGTCTTATAAGTGACATCAGATCTTATTAACTTATATTAACTTATCTGTATTTACACTGGAAAATGTGAAAACCTGTTCCTCAGCATACAAAAACTATTACATAGTTAGGTACATTTTATTGATCAGCCTGTCAGCCGTATTCATTTTATTTTCTCCTGCATCTCAGATCTTGACATCTCAAATTATTTCCATTCTGAATATCAAGAAAACACTCAACTTTTGTGAATCTGATTAACAAGAAACTGAAATGAAGTTCTCCTTCCTGAGTAGGTATCGCATTGGGCCATTTGAAGTGGAAAATGCTTTGATGGGGCACCCAGCCGTGGCGGAAGCAGCCGTGGTCAGCAGCCCAGATCTCATCAGAGGAGAGGTAAAACATTTAGGACATTTGAATAGCTTCAAATAGGAGCCTTCTCATGTCTCAAGACCTTCAAAAGAGGTCCCTCACAGCCGCATTTAGTGGGCAGTCCCTTCTTGGGGTGCATCTACACTGTAGAATTCAAGCATCTTGGCACCACTATAACTGCCATGGCTCGATGCTATCACTGAAGTCTGGAGAGGCACCAACACTCTTTGGCAGAGAAGGCTAAATACCTTGTTAAACTACAGCTCTCATTGAGTCCATAGCATTGAGTAATGGCAGTTAAAGTGATATCAAATTGAAATGAGCTTCATCACATTCCACAGGTTATGCTGTTCATTTTATTTGCTGTGATGGTATGGCTTACTTTGAGGAAAGTGTGCACATAGCCTACTGCTATAGACCTATTCCATATGCATCTGGAAATTAAAACTGCATCTGATGTACAACTCCCAGCATCTCCCAGAAACTAGGCTCATTGGCCATGCCAGTTCTGGTTGTTGTAGCATTATTCTGATTGCAAGGACATGTGATACTTCTTTTGAGTAAACATGAGCGACCTATAAATCTTATTAATTGCTCCACTCATCTTGCTTTCTTTGGGTTTCGTTACAGGTGGTGAAAGCCTTCATCGTTCTGTCCCCTGCCTACGAGTCGCATGATAAAGACAAATTAATTATTGAACTCCAAAATCATGTCAAGGGAACAACCGCTCCATACAAGTACCCCAGAAAGGCAAGTACAATACTACTCAGAATAGCTATGCATCGGGTTAAGGGTGACTTTAACATCTAGAACACTTCAGTGGTTATCTAGAATGGCATGTTGTTAGGATTCCTGCTTTCCTGTAGGACTTAACAGAAAAATGTCTCAATTTACCTTGAAGTGTGTAATTCAGAAAATATTTGGTAAGGGGCCAGATGTGGGTGAAGAAGGTAAAACTGTCACCACTTGTGAAGATGTTGGTCCTACTTAGCCAAGCTAAAGCGATTCAAAAGAGATGTGGAAAGAGACATAGGGCAGGACCATATATGTGGTTCTATATCAGTGGTTCCCAACCTATGGATCACCAGTGGTCCACAAGAACTAAAATATGGTCCGCGGCGTCACCGTTACAACACCCTTGCAAACGAGATCAACTGGTCATGCAAAATCCTCTTAAAGTGCCGAAGCTTATTAAATATAATTTTCTGTGGGCAAGCAGATGGCAACTACTGGGTCGCATATGTTCTGTATCAAAAACTAGAGCTGATGTGGTCTATCTAATACAATTTTCTGAATCAACACCCCAAATAACCAAACCAAATCTAAAGTTGACCAAAAACTGATTCATAACCCTTTTGGTGCTAATGTTGGAGAGGGGTCCCTGGTCAAAAACAGGTTGGAAACCCCTGTTCTAGATCCTAGGTCACCAACCTGTAATCAAGCCCAGGGTATGGCATCTTTGCAATGAGTTAATACAAGCATTCAATAAATGTTGGCGTATTTATTCTCTCTCCTCCTCCCCCCACCCCACCCCACCCCACCCTACGGTTTGCATTTCAGATAGAGTTTGTTCAAGACCTGCCCAAGACCATTTCTGGAAAAGTCCGAAGGAAAGAATTGAGAAATAAAGAATGGGAAAAGTCCCACTGATACTCATGAGCAAACATGGGAGAGTTTGTTTTTTGACCCAACGATCTCAAAAGAGTAGACAGCAATGATGAATTGATTGTTGCTGTGAATGTTGGTGTGGTTATTGGATTCTAGTGGCAGTGACATACTTCTGGAACATTAATTCACTCAACTATCACTGCCATTCATAAATTGGATACTGTAGATGCTCAGTGAACTGGTGCCCATAGGGACTGGTAGATGCTGGATAAGTGTAGTTTCTGGTTGCCCTTAACTGTATTCTAAACAGACCCATACATTGCAACCTTTACTGATAGAAGCTCTGATCATTTTTCCAGCTTTGATCATTTTTATTACCCTTTTCAGACTCTACAGTATATTTTGAGGTGCACTGATGAGAACCCAATTGTAATTCCACAGTACTTATCTACAGCAGTGGAGACATATGAAATTATGTCTTTTCTTTAAGTACATTACATTCAGTAGAACCAGATTTGCATGTTGGGTGGTTTTTAAAACTATAACCCACTAAGCCTTTCGCTGACATCAGAAAAGGTTTCTGATTAGGAGATGTCGTTGTAACCCATTGGCATAGCATAGATTGTATTGTCGAAGGCTTTCATGGCTGGAATCACTAGGTTCTTGTGGGTTTTTTCGGGCTATAGAGCCATGTTCTAGAGGCATTTCTCCTGACGTTTCGCCTGCATCTATGGCAAGCATCCTCAGAGGTAGAGGTCTTGGAGATTGGGAGCCTGCGTTTTCCTTCCTGCCACAGCTATCCCCTGGGAGGCGCCTCCCAGGGGATAGCTGTGGCAGGAAGGAAAACGCAGGCTCCCAATCTCCAAGACCTCTACCTCTGAGGATGCTTGCCATAGATGCAGGCGAAACGTCAGGAGAAATGCCTCTAGAACATGGCTCTATAGCCCGAAAAAACCCACAAGAATATAGCATAGATTGTTTTTCATGAAGTTATTTGACCCTTATTCACTGCAGAGGAGTGAGGGGGAATGCAACAACTCATTTACCAGCTATTAACCCTTCCCCCGTGATTGGGTGGTATAATAATCCACCAAAACAATGTCCCTGCATCTGATAAGAATGTCAAGAAACAAGCTGGGCCAGAAAATCACCGCTCAAAGCGAATACAACTCAGTGGCTCCAGGTGACCAGTTTTCATGTGAACAATTTCCAATTTACTCTTTCTGATCAGTGGCATATTTCAGATAATGAGGAACCCTTTCTTAAACTGGATGCCAAATATATTGCAGTTTAGTCTTGAAAAGTAACCAAGAACCAACTCACAAAATTATAGGGAAAGGCATTACAATCTGATCCACTCTCAAGTTGTTAGTTTTGCGTAGCTGCTGTAAAATCCAGAACACCACACAAAATAATGTTCTCAAGAAGACTTTTAATATAAAACTTTATGCAAATTTTAAATAAAAAAACATTCGGGAAAACACCTGTTCCACATATACACATTTTAAATTGCTTTTTATTTAGGATCGGTTTTATGAGATCCTTTTTCTGAGTCTTGGAATCTAATTAACTGGATGCAAAAGAAGCAAATCAAACAAAGCGCTCTGAGGCAAAACAAAAAGACACAGTACACAAATGTTTAACAAAAAGGAGGGCTGCAAGAAGAGAAGCGTCGTCAGCCGAAGTCCAGGGTTGAAGCGGGAGGAATCCGAAACAGCGCTGCTCCACTGTCCGCAGAAGCAGCGTCTTTAGCCAAACCGGTTCGGGTCCAGGAAGGGAGAAGTCCACATTCACGAGAAGCCAATCCGGGTCAATAACACGCAAATGATCAGGAGGTCCAAACTGCAGATCCAACGCTGAACACGAAACAGGCAGCAACAAGTCTACAAGAATCTTTTCCAATACACAGCACCCAACACACGAACGCTCATCAACACCTTGCCTTCTGCAAGAACCCATCACCCCTGAACTCACTTTTATTTACAAATCATCATCAGAAAATGAACTGACCACCGCCCCATCATTATCCCCCGCAGCTGCTCCCAGCTCTTCACCTGAATTCCCTTCCCTCCAAGCCCTCCATCTCCTGTCAAGACTTGGGTCCCCCCAAGACTCAGTTGGATCCCCTGATTGCGACTCTTCACCCCCAGAGAACCCCATAAAGGTATCACTAGTTCTTGGCTCCTCACAAATAGCTTGAACTTCTCTTATCTTAGTCCAATCCATGGTATCTCCTTCGTCTCCTTCACTCATTGACCCATCATCCCCAGAGAATCCCTCAAATGACTCCTCATCTGTAGGTGCTGTAAATATGTCCCAGATCCTCTTTCTCTGCTGCTCATCATCAGATTCCTGTCCCGTTTTCCCCTTCTGACACCCATACTACTGTTTGCAATGTTACTCACAGGCTCCACTACAACAAAAATAATCTCATCAGCTATATTGTCATTCTGGTCACATTCCCTTAAAGTGCTCCTTGCATCTATTGTCCAAAAGCCTGGTCCCAGAACCATGCCTTTACTTTCTTTCAAAAAGGTAGGAGGGAGGTGGCCGATTTTAGTTGGGAGTATGTTCCATAGGCGGGGGGCTACCGCCGAGAAGGCCCTGTCTCTCATCCCCACCATTTCTGCTGTTGACCTGGAGCGAGAGCAGGACCTCCCCGGATGATCTTAGGTTTCGAGGTGGGGCATGTTCAGACAAGTAAGCTGGGCCAGAACAGTATAGAGCTTTATAGGTCAGAACCAGCACTTTGAATTGGGCTCGGAGGTGGACCGGCAGCCAGTGGAGCTGGCACAACAGGGGGGTGGTATGCTTCCTGTATGTCACCCCAGTTAGTAGTCTGGCTGGCTGCTGACTGTTGGACTAGCTGAAGTTTCCGAACCGTCTTCAAAGGCAGCCCACGTAGAGCGTGTTGCAGTAATCTATTCGGGATGTAACTAGAGTGTGGCCAAGTCACTATAAACCAAGAGAGCACCCACCTGCAAGTTCAGTGATCACTTTTTCTCTGCTGAGGTGGCTGTTGTTTTGAGCCTTATAAACAATCTGAAAAGTGCCTTTCTGGGGAGTCCACTTTAGTTCAAATGTTATTGATTAACCAGTACAAAATTCTAGGTTGTAAATGGGACTACAACAAAATATCAGAGCATGGAGACCTCATATTCCTTGCCACAGATATTTATTTATTTTATTTATTTATTGGGAGGTAAGAGTTACAGCCATAGGGTTAAAGCCTTCTGCCACTACGTATAACGACTTCATCACACGCAATAAAATAAGCATTCCTACACTTTTAAGAAACGGCTACTGACAGAGCCCATCACATGCCGCACACTTGTTCCATGGATTCCAGGTATTTCACCATTTCTAAAGTGTGGGTGTTTTTTTTAACCTATACTTCCTAAGTCAATTGGGAATCGAATTCTTCTTCAATTCTCTGTGAAGAGACAAGGAAAAAGGCCCCATTTAACATGTGATGGGAATTCCCCCGATCCCGCTTGTAAACATAATGATGACATCATAATGGAGGGAAGAACCGAGATGGCCAGCATTGATTCTTTTCTTCTGCCATTACCATCTTTGGGACCAAAGAGGAAGGAACAGTAATTTTTATCTCTTCTTAAACATTTAATAATAAATAGAATTATGTTTTGAATTGAGAACTATGAAATCAGATAGATAAAAAATGTCCGAATCAATGCTGTCAGGAAATAGTCTCATATCTTCAAATGTGGTGGTCATTTAAAATTATTTTAAAAAATTGGGAAAGGTTATGTAAAGAAATAAGAGCAATAATAAAAAAAATAGAGATAGAGAGCACATCAAAATCAGTCAGGCTTAGTACAGCAGGTTAAACTGCTGTGCTGCAGAAAAATCCTGTTGATTGAAAGGTCAGCAGTTTAATCTTGAGTCGGGGTGAGCACCCACTGCTAGCCCCAGCTCACCTGTCTACCTAGCAGGTTGAAAGCAGAAATGCAAGTAGATAAATAGATACCACTTTTAGCGGGGAAATAATAAAGATGCCCTTAAGGACACTGATCGGAGGAAAGCTCCTCGGCATGGAAGATGGAGCAACAGCACCCTCCTGTGGCTGGAGTTGAGCACAGCCTCCAAGATGCCGGAAATAAGATGGGGGAAACTGCCCTTACCTCTCTGTTTGTGTTGTCTGTCCTTGTTAATTGTATAATAAGCACTGAATGTTTTCCTTACGTGTGTCTGTAAACTGCTTTGAGTCCCCTTGGGGGTGAGAAGGGTGGGATATAAATACTGTAAATAAATAAATAAGTAAATTACTTATGCATGACAATATAATTACTTCACAAGAGGAGAAGGAATTGGTCTCAGTAAAATTGATAGCAAAATTTTGGAGGAAAGAGAAAATTTAGTTAGAAGAATGGTACATAGAAATTTGGAATATAGCAATGAATGGCAAATTGATTTGCAATATAAAAATTTAAAAGGGAAAATTGAAACAAACAGATTTTTGAAAAATATGAGGAAAATTTATTGAGTATATCTTTAATGAGGGAAAGGGTTATAAGCCAGCAACAAAAGCAATTAAATTTTGCACTTGTGAAACAAGATTTTGTGTGTGTGTCAGGAGTGACTTGAGAAACTGCAAGTCACTTCTGGTGTGAGAGAACTGATCATCTGCAACTACGTTGCCCAGTGGATGCGCGGATGTTTTGATGTTTGCCATCCTTGTGGGAGGCTTCTCTCATGTCCCCGCATGGGGAGTTGGAGCTGTCAGAGGGAGCTCATCCGCACTAATGGCTCTCTTCATTTGTCATAACTAGAATTCAAGTCTACAGAAAAAAGCAGCACAGACACCAAGGCCCCTATATCCACAAGAGAGATAGTCCCCCACACCTATGCATGTGGATACTTGAAACCATGGATAATAATGAACCCTATATTTTGACTATACATGAGTCAAAAGCATAACATAGGATAGCACCGGATGGGTCCACAAACACTATTGGGGTGGTAAAGTTGTTTAGGAGTGTGGGTAAAATGAACCATGGATACTGAGTCCTTGCATCAGGGGGCTCTACAGTAATGGATGGGGCCACTTCAGAGTTGTCATCACATGCAACGTCTGCAGTTCCCTATTCTCTGAGGAGCCCCCAGTAGCGCAATGGGTTAAACCCTTGTGCTGGCAGGACTGAAGACCAACAGGTCGCAGGTTCGAATCCAGAGAGAGCCTCTGTTTAAAAGCCTCCAAAGAAGGAGCCTCCACCACATTCCTGGGCACAGAGTTCCACTGCTGAACAGTTTTCACTGTCAGGAAGTTCTTCCTAATGTTCAGGAGGAATGAATCTCCTTTCTTGAACAATGGTTTCAAACTACCGAAAAGGAGATTCCATCTGAACATTAGGAAGAAATTCCTGACTGTCGGAGCTGTTCAGCAGTGGAATTCTCTGCCCCAGAGTGTGGCAAAGGCTCCTTCTCTGGAGGCTTTTAAGCTGAGACTGGATGGCCATCTGTCGGGGGTGCTTTGAATGTGATTTTCCTGCTTCTTGGCAGGGGGTTGGACTGGATGGCCCATGAGGTCTCTTCCAACTCTATGATTCTATGATTCTAGAGCACGGATGAGCTCCCTCTGTCAAGTCCAGCTCTCCATGCAGGCACATGAGAGAAGCCTCCCACAAGGATGGTAAAACATGAAAACATCTGGGTGTCCCCTGGGCAATGTCCTTGCAGACAGCCAAGTCTCTCACACCAGAAACGACTTGCAGTTTCTCAAGTCACTCCTGACATGAAAAAAAATTGTAAAGCTAGAGGATCTTGAGTTTCTACTTATGAAAACACAATAGGTGTGGATAAAATACCTAATTTCATTGGAGTATTATTTATCGGTTCTCAATCAGCATCAGCTCTACTCATTAATTCATGATATCTGGATTTGTTTGTTGTTTAACAGAATTTGGGATTATCCTTCTACTCTTACTACATGGGAAGGGATTTGTGTTGGCTGAAATGAAGTTTCTATCTAGACTCTCAGTCTTAAAACCCACCTTTGCCCCCAAATGGCCTTATCAAATCAGAAACCAAGCCTGCAGTGGATCACCATCTCTGGACTTCTCAGACTCTGAAGATGTGCCTGAGTATTTCAATTTTGCCAAAGATGTACTGGATAAATGGGCCCAAAAAGAGAAGGTATGGCATTGTCAATATTCTTTGAGCATCATGTTGTCATACTAGATAAATAAAAAAGAGTACCTTCACAATAAACTTGAGCAAATCTCACCCACTTTGAAGTATGTAGTAGACAAAAGATATAGGAACATTGGAAACTTCCTTATACCGGGGCACACATTGTTATATCTAGTCTGATGTCTAGCCTCAGTTGATGTTGATGAATGGTATGCCAACACATAGTTGACTTCCATTGATTCTATGGGTCTACTTGACTTGTAGATAGCAATAGGATCCAAGCCTTTATTTTTACCTGCTACATTACTAATGAAATAGGGATCCATCAAACTGCTGCTACATGCCAAAATTGTTAGTCACAGATAGCTGCATTATTCATAACTTGTTTTTACCTTTTCCCAGTTCTATTAATGGAAATAAGCCTGGGAAGTGGACAGACCTAGGACCAATGCTGTGAATGTTTGATGCCAAGGGAAAACATTTTATAGGCAGTTTTAGGGGGGAAATTATTCATATTTATTTTTATTATCTAGCTAAAATACCATAGTAAAATGTTGTGGAACCACTGTTCAGATTCTAGGCTGTTCTTATTGTACTGGATTTTCAAACATTATGTCTATCGCCCTGAAACCATCTTTGGAATAAAGATGTGGTTTAGAAACTTTTAATGGGCTGCAGTGGCACAGTGGGTTAAACCACTAAGCTGCTGAACTTGCTGACTGGAAAGTCAGCAGTTTGAATCTGCGGACTAGAGTGAGCTCCATTGTTAGCCCCAGCTTCTGCCAAACTAGCAGTTTGAAAACATGCAAATCTGAGTAGATCAATAGGTATCACTTCAGTCATGTGGCGCTCCATACAGTCATGCCAGCCACATGACCTTGGAGGTGGCTACGGAGAATGCCAGCTCTTCGGCTTAAAAATTGAGATGAGCACCCACCCCCCAGAGTCAGACTCAACTAGACTTAATGTCAAGGGGAAACCTTTACCTGTAGTTTAAAAACTTTCTAAACACACAAATATGTTGTTCTGACAGGATGGGAGAAGGCCTTCCAACCCGGCTCTCTGGTGGGTGAATGACAAGGATGAGGAGGTGCGCTGGAGCTTTGAGGAGCTGGGCTTCCACTCCAGGAAAGTGGCCAATGTGCTCTCAGAAGTATGCGGCCTGGACAAAGGGGATGGGCTCCTACTGATTCTCCCAAGGGTCCCAGAATGGTGGATGATCTCAGTGGGCTGCATGCGGACGGGTCAGTACAACCCAACTGATGCTAAGGAACCATAATAATCGCAGAGAGGCTGCAGCAGTTTGCTTTTCCCTAAGTGGGTTAAGTTCCTCAAGTGCAAACTTCTTTTGCACTCTGAAATCAGTTTGCAGCAAAAGAAGTTAACTGAGGACCAAGGTGGAATTAGAAGCAAATTGACTATGCATTAAAACCAATAAAAGCAATGAAAGAAAACAGTATATTACCTAGAGACAATAAACGTTTCTACACACTTAACTCCTTCCCATTCTGTTGCTTCTTCTTTCTTGACTAGACATATTCTTCTCTCCTTCCCATCCTCTTTGCTTGGTCTTTTCCTTCCTAGGCGTTGTCTCTATTCCAGCAACAATCCAGCTGACACCTAAAGACATCCTATACAGGCTCCAAGCTTCAAAGGCGAAATGCATCATCACAAACGATGCCTTGGCTCCATCAGTAGACTCTATTGCATCTGAATGCGACTCACTGAAGAGCCGGGTCTTGGTCTCCAAAGGCAGTAGAAGAGAAGGATGGCTGGACTTCCATGACCTTGTGGCGTGAGTATCCCCTTTCATAGAATCATAGAATCAAAGAGTTGGAAGAGACCTCATGGGCCATCCAGTCCAACCCCCTGCCAAGAAATAGGAATATTGCATTCAAATCACCCCTGACAAATGGTCATCCAGCCTCTGTTTAAAAGCCTCCGAAGAAAGAGCTTCACCACACTCTGGGGAAGAGAGTTCCACTACTGAACAGCTCCTACAGTCAGGAATTTCTTCTTAATGTTCAGATGGAATCTCCTTTCTTGTGGTTTGAAGCATTGTTTCGCGTCCTAGCAGGCCCGTAGCCAGGATTTTGTTTCGGGGGGGGGGGGGGGCTAAAAAAATTTCGGGGGGGGTTTCAGGGGGGGACTGAGTTTCGGGGGGGGGCTGGGTTTGAGTGAAAGAGGGTCTAGCCTAGCAAACCTTTTGTATTACTACCCCAATACCCCCATGCATATGGGATATATTGATTATGGTGATCAGATCATGATATGAATAAACATAACAGTTCAAATAATGCACCAGTAAGGCCTTTTCGCGAACCACCATCAGAATTTCGGGGGGGGGGGGGCTGAAGCCCCCCAAGCCCCCCCCCCCCCCCTGGCTACATGCCTGCGTCCTAGTCTCCAGGGAAGCAGAAAACAAGCTTGCTCCCTCCTCCCTGTGGCTTCCTCTCACATATTTAAACATGGCTATCATATCTCCTCTTAGCCTTCCTCTGGACACATTCCAGCTTGTAAATATCTCCCTTGAATTGTGTTGCCCAGAATTGGACACAATATTCCAGGTGTGGTCTAACCAAAGCAGAATAGAGGGGTAGCATTACTTCCTTAGATCTAGACACTATGCTCCTATTGATGCAGGCCAAAATCCCATTGGCTTTTTTTGCCCCCACCACATCACATTGTTGGCTCATGTTTAACTTGTTGTCCACGAGGACTCCAAGATCTTTTTCACACGTACTGCTCTCGAGCCAGGCATTGTCCCCCATTCTGTATCTTTGCATTTCATTTTTTCTGCCAAAGTGGAGTATCTTACATTTGTCACTCTTAAACTTCATTTTGTGAGTTTTGGCCCATCTCTCTAATCTGTCAAGATCGTTTTGAATCCTGCTCCTGTCCTCTGGAGTATTGGCTATCCCTCCCAATTTGGTGTCGTCTGCAAACTTGATGATCATGCTTTCTAGCCCTTCATCTAAGTCAGTAATAAAGATGTTGAACAGGACCGGGCCCAGGAAGGATCCTTGCGGAACTCCGCTCGTCACTTCTTTCCTGCTTCATAAGGCAAACGATCATCTCAAGATGGATGGCGGCAAGAGATGAGATTGGGTTTTCACAGTCAGAACAGTTATCCCTCCACAGTTGTAGTTTTGACATTTGCATATTTGATTATTCACAATACTTGATTAAAACATTCTCTTTAAGAATCTCTAGGTCCTCCAGTGTCACACTATGGTCAATTTCTTCCATTCATGCTGGAGGACCTAGGGATTTCTAGAGAAAGTGCAATTCTGTGGTCTGTTTCCATCAGAAATCAACTATAGAATCATGGTAGAACACCTCAAATTTCTTAAAGAGGTGTTTTCTTTTCTTTTTATAATACCAAATTTATATTACCCGTATATACTCAAGTATAAACCGACCTGAATATAAGCCGAGGCACCTAATTTTACAACAAAAAACTGGAAAAACTTATTGACTCAAGTATAAGCCGAGGGTGGGAAATGCAGGAGTTACTGATAAATTTCAAAATAAAAATAGGTAGCAACAAAATTACATTAATTGAGGCATCAGTAGGTTAAATGTTTTTGAATATTTACATAAAAGTGTAATTTAAGATAAGAATGTCCAGCTCTGATTAAATCATTATTCTAATCTTCAGTGTAAATGTGCTTATGTATCCTTTCAATAATAATAAAGATAGTAAAATAATAATAATAATAATAATAATAATAATAATGAAATCCAGCATATATTCCTCGTTTGCTGTGTCATACTGTGTTTTTGTGTCAGGATAATAATAATAATAATAATAATAATAATAATAATAATAATAGAGTAAAATAATGGAAATATAATAACAGTGTTAACAGAGTAAAATTATAAATGCAGTAACAATAAAAATAAAGTAAAAATAAAGTAAAAACACAGAGAAGCCATTGAAATCCACAAACATGTGGACAATTTCAACAGAAAGGAAGAAACCATGAAAATGAACAAAATCTGGCTACCAGTATTAAAAAATTCTAAAATTAAAACAGCAGAGAGAAAAACAGGCAGGGACATCTAAGCACCTTTCATTAAGAGTTTGCTCCAGGCACAGTCAGCCCATTGTATGCTAATCAAGGTGGTCAGTTGAAAAGATTCACACCTAGCCCAACTTACAAAAGCCTTTTGTCTCACCCTGGTCAGTCCACAGATATATAAACCCCCTTTTTTCCCAGCTCCAGCAGACCTCTGAGGAAGCCTGCCATAGATGCAGGCGAAACGTCAGGAGAAATGCCTCTAGAACATGGCCATATAGCCCGAAAAAACCCACAAGAACAAAGTAAAAATAATAAATGTAATAATAATAAGGAATAAATAAATAATAATACTAATAATAAATGGAGTAAAATAATAAATGTAATAAAATAATAATAAAGTAAATTAATTTAAATATTATTATAATAATAATTAATATATTAAAATAATTCATGTAATAAAATGATACTAATAACAAAGTGAAATAATAAATAACCTTGACTTGAGTATAAGCCGAGGGGAACTTTTTCAGCCTAAAAAGGGGGCTGAAAAACTAGGCTTATACTCGAGTATATACAGTACATTTTTATTCATTTTGTTACAAAGAACCATCTCTACAATTCATTTTTTTTGCTATTAGTAGCGTTGCAGCTGTTAACAACATTGTTATCAAACACTTTTCATTTTCATTCCATTCATCTATATTATAGATACTTAACAGTATCGTTGCCAGATTTATATTAATTTTTTCTTCATAATACTTTCTATCTCTACTATAATTTTTCTCCAAAACCTCTGTACATATTTGCATTGCCACCACACGTGAATATATGTTCCCCTTTCTTGGCAATCCCTCCAACATTTGTTTTGTCGAAGGCTTTCATGGCTGGAATCACTGGGTTGTTATAGGTTTTTTCGGACTATATGGCCATGTTCTAGAGGCATTCTCTCCTGACGTTTTGCCTGCATCTATGGCAAGCATCCTCAGAGTTGAGAGGTCTGTTGGAAACTAGGAAAATTGGGTTTATATATCTCCCAGGGTGGGAGAAAGTGTTGAAGTGGTTTGAAAAATTGTAATGTAGATTTTAAAGTATGTATGTATGTTTTAAAAATGCAATGCTGTGTGCCAAGAGTATTCCTGTGTGGAAAGAGTTAACTGAACCATAAAGGGAATCGGCATTCCTAGAGAGGTCATAAATCTTAGTGCAGAGAGCAATGGACAAAGTGTAGTGCGTTGTATGTCATACGTCACTCTGGAATCCAGGAGGTGTGGACTAATGCTGATAGCAGCGTGGTCTGTGTGTTTTTGCGATGTAACTGTCAGATGGAGTGGAAGCAGTTTTACGATATGCTCAACTTCTTATGTAAATAGTGGTACAATAAAGTAGTTGATAGCCTAAAGGAGACTGTGATCGATATGTTTCCTTGCCTTGCTATGCGGTGATGCCACAAGAACTCTTGCCTGCTTGAGGCAAGTGTGAATGCTGCAATTGTTCGTCTTGATTAGCATTGAATGGCCTTGCAGCTTCAAAGCCTGGCTGATTCCTGCCTGGTGGAATCCTTTGTTGGGAGATGTTAGCTGGCCCTGATTGTTTCCTGTCTAGAATTCCTCCAACATTTTTCTGAACAACTTTTGTCCATATTGTGTATCTTTATCAGGGTCAGGTTCCATTTCCAATAAAGAGGTGTTTTCTCAGGTAAAAATAATTAGGAATTTCTGTCTCTAGAGCAGTGGTTCCTAACCTTTTTTTGACCAGAGATCACTTCACCAGGGACCACTTTGACCACTCTCCAACAATTTCGAATCAATTTTTGGTCATCTTTAAATTTGGTTTGGTTATTTGGGGTGCTGATTCAGAAAATTGCATTGGATAGACCATATCAGCTCTATTTCCTGATGCCGTAGCTCGTCCCTAATTTGCCTTCTCTCTGTTTTAAAGAGCTGCATCTGATAGTCATCAGCCTGTTAATACCAAGAGTCAAGACCCAGTGAGCTTCTTTTTTACGAGCGGCACAACGGGCTTTCCCAAAATGGTGAAACAGTCCTGCAGTAATATGGGGATTGGAATGAGACACATTGGAAGGTATGTTTGTCTCATTTTTAAATCTTTGGGGCAAATAAACATAACCATCCCAGGTCTCAGAGGGACCACTGCTTCCTTGCTTTCATCCCTTCTTTTTCTTTCTCCCCCCTCATATCTTTCCCCTCTTTCCTTTCTCTTCCTTCCTCCTGGAGTGACCTTCCTTGGAGCCTTTCAAGCAGAGACTGGGTGGGTGCTCATTTTTGATTATATGTTTCTGGGGATGGTCTAGACTGGTGTTTCTCAACCGGGGGGGGGGGGGGGGTCAGGACCCCTGAGAGGGTCATGAGGGGGTGTCAGAAGGGTCGCCAAACACCATCAGAAAACACAGTATTTTCTGTTGGTCATGGGGGTTCTATGTGAGAAGTTTGGCCCAATTCTATTGTTTTTGGGGGTTCAGAATGCTCTTTGATTGTAGGTGAACTATAAACCCAGCAACTACATCTCCCAAATGTCAAGCCTGTTTTCCCACCAGTGGTCACATTTGGGCATATTGAATATTCCTGCCAAGTTTGGTGCAGATCCATCATTGTTTGAGTCCAGAGTGCTCTCTGGATGTAGATGGACTACAACTCCCAAACCCACCAAACCCTTCCAGTATTTTCTGTTGGTCATGAGAGTTCTGTGTGCCATGTATGGGTCAATTCCATTGTTGGTGGCATTCAGAATGCTTTCTGATTATAGGTGAACTATAAATCCCAGCAACTACAACACCCAAATGACAAAATCAATATCACCCTCCCAAACTCACCAGTATTAAAATTTGGACATATGGGATATTTGTGCCAAATTTGTTCCAGTGAATGAAAATACATCCTGCATATTGGATATTTACATTACAATTCATAACAGTAGCAAAATTACAGTTATAAAGTAGCAACAAAAATAATATTATGGTTGTGGATCACCACAACATGAGGAACTGTATTAAGGGGTCGCGGCATTAGGAATCCTCACAACCATTGACTTGTGGGGTCCCGCAGGGATCAGTACTGTCCCCCATGTTGTTTAACATTTACATGAAGCCACTGGGAGAGATCATTCGGAGTTTTGGGGTCAGATGTCATCTGTAGGTGGATGATGTTCCGCTCTATCACACCTTTCCACCTGATGCTAGGGAGGCTGTGCAAGTCCTGAACCAGTGCTTGGCCACTGTGTCGTCCTGGATGAGGACGAACAAATTGAAACTGAATCCAGACAAGACAGAGGTCCTCCTGGTCAGTCGAAAGGCTAAACAGGGCATAGGGTTACAGCCTGTACTTGATGGGGTAACATTCCCCCTGAAGACGCAGGTTCACGCTTGGGAGTTATCCTAGATTCATCGCTGAGCCTGGAACCCCAGGTCTTGGCGGTAGCCAGGAGAGCTTTTGCACAATTAAAACTTGTGTGCCAGCTGCGCCTGCACCTTGGCAAGTCTGACTTGGCCACGGTGGTCCACGCTCTTGTTACATCCCGATTAGACTACTGCAATGCGCACTATGTGGGGCTGCCCGGAAGCTTCAATTAGTCCAATGGTTAGCAGCCAGGTTGCTCACTGGAGCGGCACACAGGGAGCATACAACTCCTCTGTTTCAGCAGCTCCACTGGCTGCTGATCTGCTGCCGAGCACAATTCGAAGTGCTAGTTTTAACCTTTAAAGCCCTAAACAGTTCTGGCCCAGACTACATGTTCGAACGTATCTCCTACTATAAATAATTATGAAGTTTAAGATCATCTGGAGAGGCCCTGTTCTTGATCCCACCACCGTTGCAAACGCGATTGGTGGAGACAAGAGACAGGGCCTTCTCAACAGTGGCTCCCCGTCTGTGGAATTCCCTCCCCAAAGACATCAGACTGGCACCTCCCTCCTGTCCTTTAGACGGAAACTCAAGACTTGGCTGTGGGACCTTGCATTGGACCATTGAACAGCAGCTTGTATGAAGAAGACATAAGCAATTTCGATGTGACAATGAATTTAATTGGCGTGTTTTAACAACTGTTTATTTAATGGATTGTTGTAGGTTTTTTTGGGCTATATGGCCATGGTCTAGAGGCATGTTTATTTAATGTTTTGTTTTAATGAATTTGTTGATTATTCTTATCATTATGATGGCACCAAATGGTGTTTGCTGTGAGGCCACCCTGAGTCCCCCCTCGGGGGTTGAGAAGGGCAGGGTACAAGTATATGAAACAAACAAACAAATAAATAAATAAATAAATAATTTTGAGAAACATTGGTCTAGATGCCCCTTGGGATCTTTCCAAATCTATGATTCTATAAAACAGGGGTCCCCAAACTTCTTAAACAGAGGGCTGACTCGCGGTCCCTTAGACTGGGCTATGGTTTCTTGTTGTTGGGTGCCTTCAAGTCATTCAGACTTAGGGTGAACCTAAGGCAGGCATGGGCAAACTTTGGCCCTCCAGGTGTTTTGGACTTCAACTCCCACCATTCCCTCAGGGGGAAAGGAAGGGGCCTGAGGCTGTTAGGAATGGTGGGAGTTGAAGTCCAAAACACCTGGAGGTTTCATGCCTGCCCTAAGGCAACCCAGAACCAACTCGATGATAAATATCAATAACAAACTACACCTGTGTTTTCTACCTTTTTAAACAGGACCTGGATGAATCTGAATCCTTCAAGAATGACATGGGCTTTGTCCGATACAGGCTGGATCAAGTTTCAGTTTGGCGGTTTGTATGCTTCCTGGAATCAAGGGGCTTGCGTGTTTGCACACGGCAAAAAACAGTTTGACTCACTGGAGGTTCTAAATGTAAGAACTATATTCTTTTATTGGCAGTTATTATTTCTTTAACCTGTGCCCTGTCTTTTTCCTGACAAGGGACCCAAGGCAGCTTACAACATGATGAAAACAGGGGCAAAGGTTAAAACAAGATATAGGCAGTCCCCGAGTTACAAATGACCCATAGTTTCAAATGGGGGGTATGACAACAGGAAGTGTGTGAAACCTATTCCTTGGAAAGGAAATTCACTTCTGGAAGAGTTCTTATCTTGGGGGATAATATTTAAAAAAAAAAAGGCAGACAGTGGAAGGCAATGTAATGGAAGCACTGGAAATCTACTCAGAAATGTCTAGGAGGGAAAATGTTCCAAGCCATAGTTTACAAATCACATGCAAAGCCTGCGACACTCGATTAACTAAGTGACAGTTAAGTGTGTGTTCTCTCTTACTTCCTTAGTGCCTCTCCAAGTATCCAGTGACAACCTTCTGTGGCACACCAACACTTTTCCGCATGTTGTTGCAGCATGATGTTAGGAGGTATGGTCACTTGAACAGTAGCAATAATAACCCATTTCTTTCAGTTTGCTAAATCCAAGAAGAAATGCTAAACTTGGAAATCTCCAATTGGTCCTATGGGGGAAATAATCCTGAAAGGGCTGTGCCATCTGAACACATATAGATCTGATTTCATTGTTGAAACTTCCCAAATGTTCATGGGTTGTGCTGAAGTTGTGCTGCATCAGCCAAACATCAGGGCAGAATTTAGAAAAGTTACTTCTCAGGGCTCCCTGGTGGCTCAGCAGGTTAAACCACTGAGCTGCTGAACTTGCTGACTGAAAGGTTGGTGGTTTAAATCCAGGGAGGGGGAGAGTTCCCACTGTTAGCTCCCCAGCTTCTGCCAACCTAGCAGTTTGAAAATATGCAAATCTGAGTAGATCAATAGGTACTGCTTCTGCAGGAAGGTATGATCTATGAGGTGTCTACAGACAACACCAGGTCTTCAGCTTAGAAATGGAGATGAGCACCACTTCTCAGAGTCAGACATGGCTAGAATTAATGTCGGGAAAACATTTACCTTTACCTTACCTCTCAGGGCCTTCCAGTGGCACAATAGGTTAAACTCTTGTGCCAACAGGACTGCTAACTGAAAGATCAGCAGTTCGAATCCAGGGAGCGGGGTGAGCTCCCATCTGTCAGCTCCAACTTTTCATGAAAGAAGCCTCCCACAGAATAATCATCATCATCATCATCATCATCATCATCATCATCATCTTTATTTATACCCTGCTACCATCTCCCCGAAGGGGACTCGGGGCGGCTAACATGAGGCCAAGCCCAAAAATACAAAACAGCAAAATAAAATACAAAAACAACAGAAAATTACATCACAACAAAATACATAAAGTAACAGGGTAAAATAAACAGTGCAACATAACATAATAATATTCGAATACAAAGGGCCGGCCAAATGCATAAGATAAAATGGTAAAACATCCATGCATCCCCTGGGTAACGTCCTTGCAGATGGCCAATTCTCTCAAACCAGAAGCCAGACCAGCTTCTCAAGTTGTTCCTGACACACAAAAAACCTCTTACTTCTCAGATTAAAGTTTCCAGAGTTTGCCAATCATTTTCAGAGTTGTAGTCTCCAAGGATCATTTCTCCAATCTCTGGTTCTCCAAGCTCTGGGTTAGGTCTTTGCTAATTTTGGAAATAGGAACAGGGACTCTGCCTTGCAAAATGCATACACTCTTTTCAGGAAGATTAATAACTTTTTATGCATTTGTCTAGATATAAGTTCAAGAGCCTGATGACTTGCTTGAGCGGCGGGGAACCCCTGCCCCCCGAAGTGATGGCCCAATGGAAAGCTCAGACAGGAATGGAGATCCACGAAGGCTACGCCCAGACAGAGAGTGTATGTTTGTGCTCAGTCATCGATCTTGTCTCATCTTCTTATATTGCTTTTATATTTTCATTAGTTATGCACATAGAAGTTTGAGTTGGTCATTTTAAGAGGCAATCTGTCAATAAGTCAACAATATGCCACACAAACCCAATTAATTCATGTGAAATTGGATTGGGCAAAGTGCAGCCTTGAAACCGAAATGCAACCCCTTAAAAGGTTAATAATATGATCTTATGGAGGTTGCAAGGGGATCACACACTCTTTAACATTTAAAAACATGTTTTTTTTCTAGGTTGCATTTTTACAGGGAGAGCATTTTATGGGGAGGACAGCAACTATGAGTATTTTGGGATGGTTTAGGGTTGAATGCATGATGAAGAACCATCAATATTACAAAAGATCTGCTCCTAGTGAAGACTGGAATTCCAATTCGTTTGTCACCTGTGAGGTTGTATCCATAGAGAACATCTTGATGAAATCCAAATAGTTATGAGTTTGGATTCCTGTGGGTTTTCTGGGCTGTGTGGCCATGTTCCAGAAGCATTATCTCCAGACATAATGACTTTGACTGTCAGCCCTTAATAGACTATGTGCAGTAGTGTAAATTACTTCCTTTTGTCTATCTGAACATCTGAAACCCGGTTGTGTTTGTGTTCGTTTCAATGAATGCCCCTCTCTGTGATGTTTTGACAGACCTTGTTGTGTGCCACCACAATTGATATGAAAGTTAAACCTGGATTCGTAGGAAAGGCCCACCCACCCTATGATGTGCAGGTAGGTGCGCTTGGAGCAGAGATTGGGCAGTCTTCTTGGATCTGGGGCTAGTTTTCCTCCTAGACTTGCTGAGAGCCACAGATACATGACAGCAGGGCAAAAACACGCAGTCAATCAAACCAAGAAGTGGCCAGAAATCACTTCAAAGCCCCATTTTGACAGTGACCCAGCCTTGCTTTGATACAGAGAAACTTACTTACTTACTTTACTTAGGCGATCCCTTGTCATCTGAGTGTGATGGCCTTCCAAGTGTAGTGTCTTGGTGGTGGATACGTAGGTGACTGTGGAGCCCTGTTCTTGACCTGTAGGTTCTTCCACAGCGAGGGCATTGGTTTCCAAGTGTAAGGCAGGCCAGGCCAGGGCCGGCTTTACGTGCCTTCCTCTTGGCATGTTTCTCCCTTTCGCCCTCCATTTGTGCCTCTTCAAATTCCACAGCACTGCTGGTCACAGCTGACCTCCAGTTAGTGCACTCAAGGGCCATGGCTTCCCAGTTCTCAGTGTCTATAACACAATTTTTAAGGTTAGCTTTAAGCCCATCTTTAAATCTCTTTTCCTCTCCACCAACATTCAGTTTTCCATTCTTGAGTTGAGAGTATAGTAACTGCTTTGGAAGATAGTGATCAGGCATTCGGACAACGTGGCCAGTCCAGAGGAGTTGATGACAGAGAAGCATCGTTTTTCTTCTTCCAGCATACTGATGTTTGTCCACCTGTCTTCCCAAGAGATTTGCAGGATGTTTCAGAGGCAACATTGATGGGATTGTTCCAGGAGTTGAGTGTGAAATCTGTAGACAGTTCATGTTTTACAGGCTTATAACAGGGTTGGGAGGACAACAGATTTATAAACAAGCACCTTTGTCTCCCTACAGAGACCAAGAAATATAAAGAGAAACCATCATCCTTGGAACATGCTTTTATCTTCATTTAATGCGAGGAGGCATATGAAGTTTCAGTGGGATTTGACATAACACCCTCCAACATTTTATCAATGTGTAACATGTGGTCAAACAACATCAGAAGGTGTTCAAGGTGGCAAACATTATTAATGAAAAATGTAGCAGTTTGAAGACTGCAGCAGTTTACTTTTGCCTGATTCTGCAAGGAAGGGCAAGATCTATCCTTTTTTCTGTAAGCTCTGAACAAGATGCTCAGCCATGGGATCAACCATGAGGCAGGAGCCCCATGAACCACCTCCTTATTGATCTCATAGCTGGTCATCATTCCAACCTCAGAGCAAGTGACTTTGCAAGCTGAACTTGACCGGGAAGGTGCTTGGCAGGGAAGACAGTTGTCCCAAGGAGAAAGATGCAGTTTATTTTGGCTTTTCAATAGTGATCTACCCACCATTGGTCACATTCATGGCGGGGCTCAGCTGAGGAGCAGTTGGGAGCCCCAAGGAGAAAGAGAAATGGAACAGAATGGAAATATGTGACCATCAGTACAATGTCAGTGTAATGTATTATGAGTGGAGTTGGATGGGAGGTGGGATCTGGGAAAGAATACTCTGAACTGAACCCGATTTATTTTGTTGGTATACACAACAGTTCCCAGCATTCCTCACCTAGCTTTGCTTGATGGGATTTGCAGTTAACACCATCTAGTAGACAGCACAAATTCCACCCATGCTTTTGAGTGTGATTTAATTTCAGAAAATCATCATTCGCCCTTTCCTTTAGAAGGCAAGCCTTTGCTAAAGAGACAAAAAGTTTGAATTTGGTTTTCCTTCTCCTAGATAATAGACGAACACAGCAACATCTTGCCTCCAGGAAAAGAAGGAGACATTGGCATTAGAATCAAACCCAAAAGGCCTTTGGGTCTCTTCCTTGGTTATGAGGTTAGGAGTAACACATTCAGTTCGAGTATGATGTGAAATGCTTTCTCTGGGCTGTTACACCTGGGAGGGATGGGCTAGTCACACATGCAAGACATTGTGAGGACTCAAGCGAGGAGCATGCTTGACTGGACTGGCTTGAGCGGAGACTGTTTCGCTGTTTTTAGGATGATCCCCAGAAAACTGCCTCCACTGAACGCGGAGACTTCTACGTTACTGGGGACAGAGGGGTAATGGCTGAAGATGGCTACATCCACTTTGTTGCAAGAGCTGATGATGTTATCTTATCTGCTGGGTACGCTCCTTTTCTTGCCGCTTTGAATGACTTTTAATCAGCCAAGTAATGCAACCTGGGCTTGCAGAGTCAAAGAACCTGGGCTTTGCATTCAGCAGGGAGAGTGATGATAGTCAAAATCTTAACCAACTTAACATCTTCATAAGTTAATAAGTGTGCAGGAATTCTCCAAGTGCACATTGCAGTGCACTTTGTGCAACTGTAGCCGATGGACCGATGGATGCGCCCTGGCGCTGGCAATTGCTAGAGCGCACCTCTGCGCACCCAAACTCAAGCTGGGAAGTGCTGGGGTGTAACATGAGTGCCAAGGTTCATCAGATGTGATGCTCATGCTTGATGTGCATCTTCACAATTCACTAGCCAAGTTCTGTTGCATTTCAGCTATGTAGCCATGGATTCATCAAATTACAAAACACACATCATGATCTCATCCATAATCCACTACCTGCTTCAGGGTTCCTTATATCCCCCTGAGTTTGGTTGCAATCCTGACAATACCTGAAAGGAGAAAACTTCCTCTAGTAGCATGATATATTAGACATGCGCGTGATATTCATTTCTACCATTTCGTTTGTGTCTTCCATTTCGTTGGAAGCATGAAATGGGAAGCTCCCTCCCCACACAAAAATCTGCTCAACACGAAAGCCTGCTTTCATGCGCATCCAAACTTGCCTCCTTGCCTTGGAAAGAGTGTGTGTGTGTGGCAGGGCATGCAAGCAGGCAGGTCCGGAGCTCAGCTGCAGGCACACTCTGGGCCTGCCTGCACGCCCCACGACACACGCATTCTTGGAGACTGTGGTGGGGCATGTGTGGCGGGGTGTGCAGGTAGACAAGCCCAGAGTTCAGCTGCAGGTGTGTTCTAGGCCTGCCTGCACGCCCCGCCACACACACACACTCTTGGAGACTGTGGCGGGTCCTGTGTGGCAAGATGTGCAGGTAGGCAGGCCCGGGGCTCAGCTGCAGGTGCATTCCAGTCCTGCCTGCATGCTCCACCACATACGCACTCTCAGAAAATGTGGCTGCAGACGTGCATGGTGGGGCATGCAGGCAAGCTGACCTGGAGTGCACCTGCAGCTGAGTGCCTCTTACTCTTAGAGTAGGTGCCAGGTAAGAACACATAGCGGAAAGGGAAGCTAGTGGGTGGGAAGCACCCCCCCCCAAATAATGGTTGTATTTTCAGCCCCCAAAATGAAAAAACCAAAAACAACCCAATTTTGGGAGGCTTCCCAAAAAATGGACTGGAGCCCCCAACAAAAGCCGGGACACGAAACAGAACAAAGTTTCCCCCGGATGCACATGTCTATATTAGTGAGCAATTCCTGTTGTCATAGAAAGTATTTAGAGAATAGCTTGGTCTTAAATGGAAATTAAGAACCAATAGCTTTAGACAGTATCTGTACCTGGCAGAGAGAAGTAACACACAAGACTAGTCTGTTCCTAAGGATGCCTTGAACTTCTGGCATTGAGGAAAGTGGAGGAAGAAGTTCCCATGTTGGATGAGATATGAATCCACTCCTGCTTTTAATCTGAATCCTAAAAGGGGGTTATCCAAAAGGGGGTTTAGACTGATTCCATGTTAAAGTTCAGACTAAAACTGGGAGTGAAATTATTATGCCTCTGACACAAAAGCACCCAACTGTAAGGACTGAACCACTGCTGTTTCCCTGGCCCGTCATTGCTATGGATTAATTTATCCACCAGCCTGACAGGTCAAGAAGAGTTAAAGAAAGCTATTGAATTTTTTAAATAATGTAAATAATAAATAGAGGAAATGCATCACCCTAACCAAATTCAATTTTTAAAAAGTACAAGCAGGAACATGCTACACCTATATCCACAAAGCATCTACATATTGTGCAATTATAATAAATGTTCAATGTATTGTCAAAGGCTTTCATGGCCGGAATCACTGGAACATGGCTGGAACAGGGCCATACGGCCTGAAAAATCAATGGCATGCAGCGCTGTCTGAATTCAGCAGCCTCTTATGGGCCTGATAGCTCCAAGGTACATACTCAGGTCAACCAGTTTCAAGCTTTCTGTGGAAGCGACATTTCTGTAAAGACTTTGAAGAGTGATGCATTCAGAGCCCTGTTCCTGGGCATACAAAAACTATTTGGTCGTTAGGTTTTATTGATTAGCCCATCGGTTATATTAATTTTATTTTCTCCTGCATCTCAGATCTTAACATCTCAAATTCTTTCCATCCTGAATATCAAGAGAGCGCTTAACTTTTGTGAATCTGATTATCAAGGAACTGAAATGAAGTTCTCCTTCCTGAGTAGGTATCGCATTGGGCCATTTGAAGTGGAAAATGCTTTGATGGGGCACCCAGCCGTGGCGGAAGCAGCCGTGGTCAGCAGCCCAGATCTCATCAGAGGAGAGGTAAAACATTTAGGACACACGCTGGAATAGCTTCAAATAGGAGCCTTCCCATGTCTCAAGACCTTCAAAAGAGGTCCCTCACAGCCGCATTTAGTGGGAATACAAGGCAGTGCCTTCTTGGGGTCCATTTACACTGTAGAATTCAAGCAGTTTGGCACTAGGCATGGTTGACCCCCCCAAAAATGGTTCAAAACTCATTTTGCTGGTAATTCAATTCTAAAGTCAATTCTAATTTTCACAACAACAAAAAATTCAAAACTTTTCGAAACTTCCAAGACTGCCGAATCCTTTCATTAATAGTTTGAAAGTGTTATTTCCTGTTTCATTGGGTGGTCTTTACTTTGAAAGTAGTTGTTTTACTCCAGAAACAGGGGAAAGCAAGCGGAGGAAATTCCTTCCTTCTCTGGTTTAAAACTGGCTTGAGCTGAGGTCAGGAAATTCCTTCCTTCTCTGGTTTAAAACTGGCCTCTCTGGCTTGAGCCAAGGCCAGGAACCAGAAGTGGGGAAAAGCAAGCGGAGGAATTTCCTTCCTTTTCTGGTTTAAAACTGGCTTCTATGGCTTGAGCCGAGGCCAGGAAATTCCTTTCTTCTGTGGTTTAAAACTGGCTTCTCTGGCTTGAGTAGAGGCCAGGGATCAGAAGCAGGGAAAAGCCGAATCATTTCCGACTCACTTCCTGAGTCATAACAAAAATGGCGGAAAATGCTTCAGAAGGGCAAAGGGACTTCCGGTTTTTTAAAAAGCTTCGTTATCACTTCAAAAGATAATTTTAACAAAATTATTATGAGCAACAAGTTATCTGAGGGACTCTATCCGTGCTTATTTGTCACCACTATAACTGACATGGCTCGATGCTATGAAATCACTGAAGCTGAAGTCTGGAGAGGCACCAACACTCTTTGTCAGAGAAAGCTAAATACCTCGTTAAACTACAGCTCTCGAGTCCATAGCATTAAGTCATGGCAATTAAAGTGATATCAAATTGAAATAAGCTTCACCACGTTCCACAGGTTATGCTGTTCAGTTTATTTGGTATGGCTTACTCTGAGGAAAGCGTGCACATAACCTACTGCTATAGACCTATTCCATATGTATCTGGAAATTAAAACTGCATCTGATGTACAACTCCCAGCATCGCCCAGAAACTAGGCTCATTGGCCATGGTTGTAGCATTGTTCTGGTTGTAGCATTATCTGGTTGTAGCATTATTCTGATTGCAAGAACATGTGATACTTCTTTTGAATAAACATGAGCGGCCTATAAATCTTATTCATTCCACTCCACTCATCTTGCTTTCTTTGGGTTTCGTTACAGGTGGTGAAAGCCTTCATCGTTCTGGCTCCTGCCTACGAGTCGCATGATAAAGACAAATTAATTATTGAACTCCAAAATCATGTCAAGGGAACAACCGCTCCATACAAGTATCCCAGAAAGGCAAGTACAATACTACTCAGAATAGCTATGCATCGGGTTAAGGGTGACTTTAACATCTAGAACACTTCAGTGGTTATCTAGAATGGCATGTTGTTAGGATTCCTGCTTTCCTGTAGGACTTAACAGAAAAATGTCTCAATTTACCTTGAAGTGTGTAATTCAGAAAATATTTGGTAAGGGGCCAGATGTGGGTGAAGAAGGTAAAACTGTCACCACTTGTGAAGATGTTGGTCCTGCTTAGCCAAGCTAAAGGGATTCAAAAGAGATGTGGAAAGAGACATAGGGCAGGACCATATATGTGGTTCTATATCAGTGGTTCCCAACCTATGGATCACCAGTGGTCCACAAGAACTAAAATATGGTCTGCGGCGTCACCATTACAACACCCTTGCAAACGCGATCAACTGGTCATGCAAAATCCTCTGAAAGTGCCGAAGCTTATTAAATATAATTTTCTGTGGGCAAGCAGATGGCGACTACTGGGTGGCATATGTTCTGTATCAGAAACTAGAGCTGATGCGGTCTATCCAATGCAATTTTCTGATTCAACATCCCAAATAACCAAACCGAATCTAAAGTTGACCACAAACTGATTCATAACCCTTTTGGTATTAGTATTGAGAGTGGTTCCTGGTCAAAAAAAGGTTGGCAACCACTGTTGTAGATCATAGGTCATCAACCTGTGATCAAGCCCAGGGTATTGCATCTTTGCAATGAATTAATACGAATATTCAATAAATGTTGTCGTACTTATTCTCTCTCCTCCCCCCCCCCCCCCCCCCCGCCCAACTGTTTGCATTTCAGATAGAGTTTGTTCTAAACCTGCCCAAGACCATTTCTGGAAAAATCCAAAGAAAAAAATTGAGAAATAAAGAATGGGAGAAGTCCCACTGATACTCACAAGCAAATATGGGAGAATTTGTTTTTTGACCCAACGATCTCAAAAGGGTAGACGGCAATAATGAATTGATTGTTGCTGAGAATGTTGGTGTGGTTATTGGATTCTAGTGGCACTGACATACTTTTGGAACATTAATTCACTCAACTATCACTGACATTCATAAATTGGATGCAGTAGATGTTCAGTGAATTGGTATCCATGGGGATTGGTAGATGCTGGATAAATGTAGTTTCTGGTTGCCCTTAACTGTTTGCTAAACAGTCCCATACATTGCAACCTAAACAGTCCCATACATTGCAACCTAAACAGTCCCATACATTGCAACCTAAACAGTCCCATACATTGCAACCTTTACTGATAAGAAAGTTGTTCCAGCTCTGATCATTTTTATTATCATTTTCTATAGTTTTTCAGACTCTACAGTACGTTTTGAGGTACACTGATGAGAACCCAATTGTAATTCCACAGTACTTATCTATAGCAGCGGAGACATATGAAATTATGTCTTCTCTTTAAGTACATTACATTCACCAGTAGAACCAGATTAGCATGTTGGGTGTTTTTTAAAACTACTACCCACTAAGCCTTTCACCGACATCAGAAAAGGTTTCTGATTAGGAGATGTCTTTGTAACCCATTAACATAGCACATTTTTGGGTTTTTTGTTTTTTTGTAAAGTTATTTGACCCTTATTAACTGCAGAGGAGTGAGGGGGAATGCAACAACTCATTTACCAGCTATTAACCCTTCCCCCCACATTTGGGTGGTATTATAATGCACCAAAGCAATACCCCTGCATCTGATAAGAATGTCAAGAAACAAGCTGGGCCAGAAAATCACCGCTCAAAGCGAATACAACTCAGTGGCTCCAGGTGACCAGTTTTCATGTGAACAATTTCCAATTTACTCTTTCTGATCAGTGGAATATTTCAGATAATGAGGAATCCTTTCTTAAACTGGATGCCAAATATATTGCAGTTTAGTCTTGAAAAGTAACCAAGAACCAACTCACTAAATTATAGGGAAAGGCATTACAATCTGATCCGCTCTCAAGTTGATTGTTAATTTTGCGTAGCTGCTGGAAAATCCAGAACACCACACAAAGTAATGTTCTCAAGAAGACTTTTAATATAAAACTTTATGCAAATTTTAAATAAAAAACATTCAGGAAAACACCTGTTCCACAGATACACATTCTAAATTGCTTTGTATTTAGGATCAGTTTTATGAGATCCTTCTTCTGAGTCTGAAACTGCAAGAAGTGAAGTTTAGATTGGTGGCTATTTCCAATGCTAGGTTGGTCCAAACTTGTGAAACTTATGCTGGATCACTGGCTCAACTATCAAAGCCCTAGAATCCAAAAATGTCATCATCTAGTTTTGACAGTAACATCAACTGCTACCAAGTGAAGCAACAAACACTGCCACAGATTCTTAGCAACTGTGAAACAGCTGTTGATGCACATTCAGATATCAACACTTAACCATAGGATATGGTTTTGTTCGTTATATAGGGAGCATCCAGCAAAAGTCTCACCATATCCAAATAAACTGAAGTCTTTTAACACACACTTCAGTATCTATACAACCAGGGGGTCCAAATTTGGCTAGCTTTTGCTCAAATGTATCTATGGCTGAGTTCAGCTCTCATGGATAAGTTGGGATCTGGATGCTGGAAGTGCATTTTGAGCCACCACTAAAAGTTTCAGCTGCTTTCCCATAGAATTGGAAACAGATTTCAAACCATGGCTTTCAGTCCTGGTTAGAAATTAACTGTAGAGTTTGCTTCCAAAAGCTACCAAATCCAAACAAATTGAAAAATGAAAAATACATGGCAGCATACTGTTGGCTGGAGTTCGCAGGGGTACAATGGGTTAAAGCCTTGTGCTGACCGAAAGGTCGGCAGTTTGAATCCAAAGAGCGGGGTGAGCTCCCATCTGTCAGCTCCAGCTTCTCGTGCAAGGACATGAGAGAAGCCTCCCACAGATCTGGGTGTCCCCTGGGCAACATCCTTGAAGACCACCAATTTTCTCACACCAGAAGCAACTTGCAGTTTCCCAAGTTGCTCCTGACATGGAAAGAAAAACCATGTAGGCTAGGCATAGAATATTATGTACAGATCAAACCAAACAAAATGTATCAAATCACTTCAGTGCAGCATTTGGGAAACTGCTTTTTATAGCAAAAGAATGCATATCTTCAGCACATTTTTTCCAAATCCTGTAAAATTTGTTGTATCTAGGAAAGGTTTTTGACAGTCACACCAGCAGCTCCCAACCTGTCAGTTCCCAGTCAAAAATATTTGGTGAACCATTGGCTTTAATACCAAAACCAGAGTGTTTTTTTTTTCATTTAAAAATGCCAATCCATCGAAATAAAAACGAATCATTCTCTATAGTCTCTATCCAACAACTCAATTAATGGTCCTAATCCTCATGGTTGTCATTGGCTTTTTCCTCAAGCTTATCTTCAGGCTGGTCTTGACTTTCCACATTCTCCACCACTGGTTTGTCTCCTTTCGAATTGCCTTCTGGAGATGCTTTTGACGCATCTCCCTCACAATCCGCTTTGCCACTCTTCACCACCTCCTGGAGGTTGTACTTCCTGAAAAGCACATAGTCCCTCACCACACTCAAACAGCAGATGTTTTTGATGATCTCCACAACGATGGTGAATTCGGGGTTATTCAGATCGACTTTGTTCTCCGGATTGAGATGGCCCACCACTCCTGCAAGGCCACAAAGAGAAGGGGTGGATAGAAGGGAGTTAGAAAGTCATCTCCTCAACCTTGAAAGGGGTGTTTCACTCTCTATTTGTATTGGGCTTCAGCTCCAAGACGCCCCAGCTACTATAGTTAATGGTAAAGGACTAATAGGAGGTCAGAACATCTGGAGGATCAAAAGATTCCCACTCTTGTTGCCACTTCCATATATTCCCAAAGTTGGGAAAAGGAACACATGTTCTTTTCCAGTAGATGAGGGTAACCTCCTATATGTTTCGATTGCTTCCCCCACTTGCAGGGATTTAGGAAAAAAGGAAGCAGCCTTAATGGCGCAGTGGTTAAACCCTTGTGCCGGCTGGACTGCTGACCTGAGGGTCAGCAACTCCCATCTGTCATCTCCAGTTTTCCATGTAGGGACATGAGAGAATCCTCCCATAGGATGGTAAAAATATCTGCGTCCCCTGGGCCAATTCTCTCACATCAGAAGCAACTTGCAGTTTCTCAAGTCACTTCTGACATATAAAAAAGATCCCTCTGGCCTCTGAGTGGGGGAGCACACTCTCAAATGCCAGTCTTCTTCCCGTCTATGATGCTCCTTGAGCAGCATCTGCTCATTTGAACAAACTGGGCCCAACTAAGCAGCCAAACCTTTCTTATTCCTTTCCCCATCTTGACCCCATGTAAGTCACACCAGTCACTTTGGGGAGATGGAGGCAGGGTATAAAAATTAAGTTATTATTATTTAAACCTTCCAACCTAATTTCCAAACCTTAAAAAGGAAGATAAGACTCTCCATTTTACATTTCTATTATTTGTTTCTCCTTCATCCCCCAAGTCCCTGCCCCCCGCCCCACTCTGTCCTTGAGGTTGTGCTTGGGAGCATGGGAAGAAGAAAAGAGGAAGGAAGACCGAGTTTAGAGGAAGAATGATATGGAAGGAAGAGATAGCCACTGCAAGCATCTCGCCCGCTTCTCCTACCTTTAGGTCCCAGCCTGAATTCTTATTCCCTGAATTGCAAGATTTATGTACCACATTTATATCCCACCCTTCTCAATAAAGACAACAATTCAATGCCATATATTAATACATTGGTAAATAAAGAGAAACATTAAAACTATAACCATTAAAATATAGCATTAAAATATCAATTAAAATCACATGATCCAAATCATATTCCAGTGCTGGTCTAAGTCATCATTATATTAATTTGTAGTCTCATATTGCACTACTCTCCTTACTGGACAAAAGCCTCATCTCAGAGCCATGTTTAGTTTTTTCCCTGAAGGTCAGGAGTGATGGGGCAGATCTAATTTCACGGCGATGAAGTTCCACAGCTGAGGGGCCACCACGGAGAAGGCCCTTCTTCTTGTCCCCACCAGTCACGTCTATGAGGGGGGTGGGACAGAGAGCAGGGCCACCCCGATGACCTTAACCTCTGAGGTGGATCATAGAGGGAGATATGTTCAGACAGGTAAACTGGGCTGGAACCATTTAGAGCTTATAGGCTAAAGCCAGCACTTTAAATTGTGCTTGGAAGCAGACTGGCAGCCAGTGGAGCTGGCACAACAGGGGAGTTGTGTGCTCATTGTAACCCTATACCCTGTTCGGCCTTCTGACCAGGAGAACCTCTGTATTGTCTGGATTCAATTTCTATTTGTTCGCCCTCATCCAGTCTGTCACAACTACGTACCGGTTCAGGACCTGAAGTAGCAGGTCCTGAAGTAGCAGCTAGAAAGGAGTGACAGAGTGGAATGTCATCTGCATACAGATGACATCAAACTCCAAAACTCTCAATTACTTGTTCCAGTGGCTTCATGTAGATGTTAAAAAAACATGGGGGACAATATTGAGCAATGTGGGGCCCAAAAGGGCAATGGCTATGGGGCCGAGAAGGTGTCCTCCAACAACATCTTCTGAGAACGACCCTCCAGGAAGGATTGGAGCCACTGTAAAAGTGTACCTCCAAGCTCCAATATAATCCAAGAGAGCACCCACCTGCCAGTTCTGTGATCACTTTTTCTCTGCTGAGGTGGCTGTTGTTTCGAGCCTTATAAACAATCTGAAAAGTGCCTTTCTGGGGACTTTTAAACCAAGGCTCAAAAAAGGTCTCCGAGTAGTGTTTCATGTCCTCCACAAAGGCTTTGCAGGTGCCTGAAACAGGCAGCATGCGCAGGATGACTCTGGTTTTCTTCTTTTTGGTGGCATGCATGTCCTTCAGGATGTGGTGCACCAGCTTTTCTGGTTCTGCAAGGAGAAAGGATTTGGAGAGTCATTTCCGACAAGACTGCCCTTGGGACAAAGAAATAGCATTTCTAACAGGGTGAAGGAAACTCTAGCCAGCCTTTCACAATCTGGCTCTGTAAGAATTTGAAAACACATTGAATATAAATATTTTGAATATAAAACAACTCAGATATCAATATAAAATGTCCAATTTATCACAAAGTGCAACATATATGATAGGATGAATTTGGAAGGCTGGCAAAAAATAATTATGTCTTTGCCATGCAGTTAAATATAAAGATTACTAAATGATGGTGATTTTTATTATTCTCATCTTATATTTTATGCTATACGATTTAAAAACTTTCATAATATAAGCATTAAATTAGAGGATGTCTTTTATTAACTAGAAGGGCCACCATACCTAGCCCCTGCCTTACTGGGAACACAGTGATGCCTTTTAACATCCTAAATGCCCCAAAGCCAGTGTATGAATTTGCAACCTCTGGAACAAAATATAGAAAACAGATATATATATATATATATACTTGACAGTTTATAGTGATGGCTGCCAGCCTATAGGTTCCATCACCTCTGACCAGTTACAGAGTAACAGTGGCTAATATCTGCTTAATTTGATTTATGGTAAACCCCAAAGATATGGATTTGTCTAAAATAGCTGAATATGTTTATAGTTATACCTAGACCAGGCATGGGCAAACTTCAGCCCTCCATGTGTTTTGGACTTCAACCCCCACAATTACTAACAGCCTCAGCTTAAGTGGCTGAAGGGGAAAGGAAGGAGCCTGAGGCTGTTTGGAATTGTGGGAGTTGAAGTGCAAAACACCGGGAGGGCAAAGTTTGCCCATGCCTGGTCTAGAGTCTGCAAGATCTTAACAGGGCTGCCTTAGAATTTAAGCCATTTCATGTGCGCATACCTACACCCAGTGTTCTAATAAAAACTACATTATTGGCACCACTCTCCACCGACTGGAACCGCCGCCTCTTCTGCTCTGTTGAATTACGAATCTGATCAACCTCCTTTTTCAAAGCGGCTTCAGCATCATCGTCTTCATTGTCTTCGTCCTCGTCCTCCTCATTTCCTGACACTCTGCTTTCTTCTTGATCTGTGAACTTCACACACATTCATTTGTATTACTTATAAGCACCTAAAAGACATGACATTCAATAAGTGAAACAAGAAAATTTGAAATTTTGAAACAACAACAAAAGTATAAGGAACAAAGAAGTAGTGAAAAACAACCAGCTCTTAAAGTTGTGCAATCAATCTTACAGAATGAATGGAAAAACTATGCTTATAGCTATTAACAATTCATAGATGCCCTTGAAGAAATATGCCAGGCTCAATGACAGAGACATATCAGCCATCTGATGCTCACAAAGCCACAACCCAAGTCTAACAACGACACTACTAAGAACCCTAGGAAATGTCAAAATCAGGACTGATCATGCTTTATGGGCTCCAATGGTATCAAGGTCCAAGAAAAACAGCAAGAAGCAGAAAAACAAACATTATCAGGAATATCTGACTTGGTTTTTTATCTACTTTTGCTTCTTTCATTGCTCTTTTTAACATACCCCTTCCGGTTATGACATTGTAGCTTTGTTTTTAATGATGTTATTTATATGAGTATTGTTTTGTTCAGATGCCTGCTTATTTTGTTTTTTAACTGGGGAAGGGCAAAATGTAAATATATATGTATCCACTGACTTCTATAAGTTATTGACAGTTTGGTCCATACGTTCTTCAACTCTAAGGGTGGGGAACAGCTTTAAATAGACATGGTGTCTTGAATTCTCATGTTGTTTGAGTATTGCTCTTTATTTACTGTCATGATTTTTGAGTTTTTTTAAATTCTAGGAGCCTGATTTTGTTCATTTTCATGGTTTCCTCCTTTCTGTTGAAATTGTCCACATGCTTGTGGATTTCAATGGCTTCTCTGTGTGGTCTGATATGATGGTTATGAGAGTGGTCCATCATTTCTGTGTTCTCAAATAATACACTGTGTCCAGGTGGTTCATCAAGTGCTCTGCTAGGAGGAAACCATGAAAATGAACAAAATCTGGCTATCAGTATTTAAAAAACTCTAAAATTACAACAGCAAAACAACAGAGGAAGCAATCTGGGACATCTAATCACCTCTCAACAAAAAATTGTCCCAGGCACTGCCAGGCCATCAAATGCTAATCAAGGTGGTCAGTTGAAACATTCACACCTAGCTCCAGCAGACAAGAGTGCTTTGTCCCACCCTGGTCACTCCACAGATATATAAATCCTTTTTCCTAATTCCAACAGACCTCACTACCTCTGAGGATGCTTGCCATAGTTGCAGGCAAAACGTCAGGAGAGAATGCCTCTAGACCATGGCCATATAGCCAGAAAAAAAACCATACAACCCAGTATTTCCTCATTCTTTGCATGCTTGCTGGGGATTTTTATGGCCTCATAAATTAATTTAGCTAACACCTTCCAATAAAGGATTCCCCCAGGCAGGAAGCAGCCAGGGCTTATTTATTTATTTGGGGTGCTTCTACCCCGCCCTTCTCAACCCCCTAGGGGGGACTCAGGGCGGCTTACAAAAGGCACAATTCGATGCCTAACAATTACAACATACAATGCAATATATAATACACAAATTTACCACATAATATCAGTTATAACTAATTAAAAGAAGTTATAACTAGTTATAACTAATTATAATTAGTTATAACTAATTAAAACATTTATAACAACTAATTATAACAACTAATTATAATTAGTTATAACTAATTAAAACAAAACCTACAAGGTTCTTGTAGGTTTTTTCGGGCTATAGGGCCATGTTCTAGAGGCATTTCTCCTGACGTTTTGCCTGCATCTATGGCAAGAATCCTCAGAGGTAGTGAGGTCTGTATTCTAGCAGCAATAAAACATCTTGTGGTCAGTGTTCACCAAATCCAAGTCCGTAAACCATTTAGCATTGTCATTGTCCTTTCCTACTCTGGTCATTATTGGTTGTCTTTGTCCATCTGTCAGCTTACCCGAACGCCTGGTCCCACATCCAGGTTTTTAGCTTCTTCCTGAAGGAGAGAAGTTGATGTCCTAATTTCCCCGGGGAGTGCATTCCACAGACGAGGGGCCACCACCGAGAAGGCCCTGTCCTTCATCCCCATCAGTCTCGCTTGTGATAAAGGTGGGGCCGAGAGCAGGGCCCCCTCAGCAGATCTTAAAACTCCGAGGTGGGAGTTTAAGGCTATTCAATGCTCATCAAGATGGCCAATGGCAACATCCACACTTGCCTCAAGCAGACAAGAGCTCTTTCTCCCACCCTGGACTTCCCACAGATATATCAACCCAATTTTCCTACTTTCCAACAGACCTCACAACAGGTTCTTGTAGGTTTTTTCGGGCTATAGGGCCATGTTCTAGAGGCATTTCTCCTGACGTTTCGCCTGCATCTATGGCAAGCATCCTCAGAGGTAGTGAGGTCTGTTGGAAATAGGAAAATGGGTTTATATATCTGTGGAATGACTGGGGTGGGGCAAAGAGCTCTCTGCTGAAGCTAGGTGTGAATGTTTCAGCTGACCACCTTCATTAGCATTTGAAGGCCTGGCTGAGCCTGGGAAAATGTTCTGTTGAGAGGTGTTAAGATGTGCCTGGTTGTTTCCTCTCTGCTGTTTTGCTGTAGTAATTTTAGAGAAATTTTAATTTTAATTTTACAGAAAGGAGGAGACCATGAAAATGAACAAAATCTGGCTACCAGTATTAAAAAAAACTCTAAAATTATTACAGCAAAACAGCAGAGAGGAAACAACCAGGCACATCTTAACACCTCTCAACAGAACATTTTCCCAGGCTCAGCCAAGCCTTCAAATGCTAATGAAGGTGGTCAGCTTATTTATCGTGTCATCAGCAACCATACCATTGTGTTACAATTCTAACAGAACAAAACAACCACAGAGATTAAAAAGAAAAAGAAAAAATAACACAGAGATTTTGCAAACTTGGTAGTTGGTTAAATGTCCTTTAACCAGTATCTGGCCACTTGGAGTGCCTCTGGTGTTGCCACAAGAAGGTCCTCCATTGTGCATGTAGCAGGGCTCAGGTTGCATTGTGGCAGGTGGTTAGTGGTTTGCTCTTCTCCACACTCGCATGTCAAGGATTCCACTTTGTAGCCCCATTTCTTAAGGTTGGCTCTGCATCTTGTGGTGCCAGAGCACAGTCTGTTCAGCACCTTCCACATTGCCCAGTCTTCTGTGTGCCCAGGAGGGAGTCTCTCATTTGGTATCAGCCATGGATTGAGGTGCTGGGTTTTAGCCTGCCACTTTTTAACTCTCGCTTGCTGAGGTGTTCCTGCAAGTGTCTCTGTAGATGTTAGAAAACTATTTCTTGATTTAAATCATTGGCATGTTGGTTGGTATCCAAACAGGGTAGTAATTTGCTGTAGTAATTTTAGAGTTTTTTAATACTGGTAGCCAGGTTTTGTTCATTTTCATGGTCTCCTCCTTTCTGTAAAATTAAAATTAAAATTTCTGCTGTTTTGCTGTAGTAATTTTAGAGAAATTTTAATTTTACAGAAAGGAGGAGACCATGAAAATGAACAAAATCTGGCTACCAGTATTAAAAAACTCTAAAATTACTACAGCAAAACAGCAGAGAGGAAACAACCAGGCACAGATTAACACCTCTCAACAGAACATTTTCCCAGGCTCAGCCAAGCCTTCAAATGCTAATGAAGGTGATCAGTTGAAACATTCACACCTAGCCCTAGCAGAGAAGAGCTCTTTGCCCCGCCCCAGCCATTCCACAGATATATAAACCCATTTTCCTATTTCCAACATACCCCACTACCTCTGAGGATGCTTGCCATAGATGCAGGCGAAACGTCAGGAGAAATGCCTCTAGAACATGGCCCTATAGCCCGAAAAAACCCACAAGAACCTAGTGATTCCAGCCATGAAAGCCTTCGACAATACATTAGACCTCACAACCTCTGAAGATGCCTGCCATAGATGTGGACAAAACATCAGGAGAGAATGCTTCTGGAACATGGCCTGGTAAACTCACAACTCAAAAGCCTATAGTCTTTCCTAGAATGGTAGGATTCTAGGCCATGCGGATGGGATGGTAGTCACAACCTTGGCGAGGCCGCCCAATGGCTTTTCCCATGCTGCACCGCGGGCGAGGCCTGGTTCCCATGGCGACCGCCCTCCTACCTGCTCGGGCCCGTAGAGCTGCTCGCCGTACTCGCCCAGCAGGCTGTAGGCCTCGGCCACGCACTTGCGCTCGTTCATGTTGCAGGTGATGAGGATGCCCCGCATGCCGGGCTCCAGCTGCCCAGAGCCGCCCGGCCGTGCCCGCTTGGCCGCCGGGAAGAAGGGCGCCTTGGAGCGGCGCTTACGCGAGGCCTCCACGGCGGCCATGGCGAGGGAGAGGAGCCCGGCCCCTTCGCGCAGGCGCAGAGAGGACCCCCGAGGCTCCGCCCACACAACTGAACCGCCTCCGTGACGTCACTCACACCACCCATAGAGATAAGAAATGGTAGAGGCAACTTTTCTTTTGCGGATTTGTTATCAGAGAGTAGCTTTTCCTAGATCTGGCTGAGCAGGTTCCTATGGCTGCCATGTAATCTAGACCAGGCCTGGGCAAACTTAGGCCCTCCAGGTGTTTTGGACTTCAACTCCCACAATTCCTAACAGCCTCAGGCCCCTTCCAGGGAGTTGAAGTCCAAAACACCTGGAGGGCCTAAGTTTGCCCAGGCCTGATCTAAATTTTGGAAGCAGATCATCCACACAGCCATATATTTAGAATATCAAAGCAGATATCCACAATAACTGGATTATTTGAGTTCACAATGCCATGCAACCCAATTCAAATCATATAATCTGGATTTTATGTGGCATTGTAAAAGTGGCTGTACACCCCTTCCACCCAGATTATCTGTTTATCCCAGACTATATGTCAGTGGAGACTCAGGGCCCTTCTACATCCCTATATCCCAGAATATCAAGGCAGGATATCCCACAATATCTGCTTTGAAGTGGCTTATCTGAGTCCACACTCAGATAATGTGGAATTTTCTGCCTTGATATTCTGGGATGCAGGGCTGTGTGGAAAAGCCAATTTAAAGCAGATCCTGAGATATAAGATCAGATCCTGGGATATTAGGCAGTCTAGAAGGGGCCTTGGGGCCCTTCCAGACAGGTCCTCTATCCCAGGATCTGATCTGATCCCAAGTTTTCTGCTTTAAACTGGATTATATGAGTCTGCACTGCCAGATAATCTGGGCTAGACAGAAAAACGGATATATGGCCTGTCTGGAAGGGCCCATAGCCACCACAGATAAAAGCTAGTTTTAAGAGGCATTAAATGGTCAGTGTTGACAGTCAGAGTCTCCTCCACTGGAGGTTTTTAAGCAAAGGCTGGATGGTCATCTGTCAAGATTGTTTTGGTTGTGTTTCTCTGCTTGGCAGACTGGGGTTGGATTGGATAGCCCTTTTGATCACTTCCAGCTCTATGATTACATGCACACATATAACAGGTTTAGAAAGGTCCTGTTCAAACTTTCTTTTATGCGCTTTTTTTTTGTCGTGTCAGGAGTGAGAAACTGCAAGTCGCTTCTGGTGTGAGAGAATTGGCCGTCTGCAAGGACGTTGCCCAGGGGACGCCTGGATGATTTGATGTTTTTATCATCCTTGTTGGAGGCTTCTCTCATGTCCCCGCTTGGGAGCTGGAGCTGACAGAGGGAGCTAATCCGCCTCTCCCTGGATTCGAACCCGCGACATGTCGGTCTTCAGTCTTGCCGGCACAGGGGTTTAACCCACTGTGTCACCGGGGGCTCCATTATGCGCTGTTGATTGTACTTAAGTCATTGCATTTGTACTTATGTATTGTTGTCTGCATGTGGTACTTGGAGTGCTTCTGTGAGCCACCCCAAATCCCTTTGGGGAGATGGTGGCGGGATTATTATTATTATTATTATTATTATTATTATTTGAAACACAACAAGATGAGTCCACAGCAGACACTCTGCTGGCTGTTGTATTGGATCACATGTTGGACACTTCCGAAGTGGGTTGTTGTAGGTTTTTCCGGGCTATATAGCCATGTTCTAGAGGCATTTTCTCCTGACGTTTCGCCTGCATCTATGGCAAGCATCCTCAGAGGTAGTGAGGTCTGTTGGAAATAGGAAAATGGGTTTATATTTCTGTGGAATGACCAGGGTGGGACAAAGGACTTTTGTCTGCTGCAGCTAGATGTGAATGTTTCTAAGTGTCTAGGACTGTGTGATGTATCGGCGAATAATGCGTGCAGATCCCAGTAAGGTGGCCTTCTGCAGCTGGCAGATGGTAATTTTGTCAGCGCCAATTGTCTTTAAGTGCAGGCCAAGGTCTTTAGGCACTGCAAACAGTGTGCCAATCACCACCGGGACCACCTTGACTGGCTTGTGCCAGAGTCTTTGCAGTTCAGTCTTTAAATCCTCATATCATGTCAGATTCTTCTTCTTGTTGTTGTTGTCGTTATTCCTTTCTCAGCATATACCTCCTGCCATGGCTTTCAATCCTCGCTCCCCATCAATCTACATTCAGTTCTGTTTCTGGGTTTTTTTCAGATGGTGTTTACAGTTTGGGCCCTTCTCCCGTGTTCCCTCTCTGCTTCCCAGCCAGGACCAATGGAGGAAATGGCAAAAAGCCAGTATCAGCCAGAGGTTTGAAAGGTCTTTTGCCAAGAGAGCAGTCATGCCTGGAGGGGTGTGACTTGGCCTGCCTTTCTGCCTTATCGCCCTGCGCCTTGCTTCCCCCAAAGCTGGACGAGGAGGGATTTTGTTGGGGAGGCACACCGCCTTCATTTGCACCGGTCCATTGTCCAGCAGTTCCAAGGAACCTTTGCCAACTCTTCCAGTGAGTCATTATTTGTCTTGATCTACTGTTGTTTTTCTCCTTGGTGTACTGGGCTTTTGTTTTTAATGGCTCAAAACAAAAGCAAGAGAAAGGGAGACACAGCATGTCTCAAAGACTCCAGAAGAGAGTATTGTAATATAACAAGAACAGCACGAAAAACACCAACATGGCCAAGTTTTAAAGAGCAAAGCAACAGCCTTAACTTCAATACTTTTGTTACTTGATTAGCTCATCCTTCTACAATCAGGCAATATAAACGATTCCCTTTCCTGCTTTATTCTTAACTAAAACTTTTGTGAAGCATGAAAGATAAGGATTAGGCGGACAATACCACAATTGAAGGACAGAAAACTAAAACAGACTGTGAAATAAAGTCTCCATGGCATTTGAAGTGGGGGATTATTACAATGTCATGTTCTTTCACTCATTCAATGGTCATTTTAGGGTTGGATTTCAAGTTAAAATAAACACATACAACTGAGATAGAAATGTTCCAAAAAGTTGTTGCAGTTGACATCATTTGTCTGATTCTTACCTGGACCAGGTATTTTGCAACAAATATGTCTTGGCAGGACTGGTATAACCTGTATCTCAACGTAAACAGCATTCTTGTACAGTAGTGCTGCTTTTGCATTTAGCAGTGGCAAGATAACTATGCAACTAAAACAATGCTTTGGTCTGCAAAAATGCTGCTTGCAAGAGCAGGCTGACCCATCTATCTACAAGGCAGCTGTAAATCAAATAAATAATTTCGCGTAATGATCGTTGAGTTATTTCTACTTGTAGATGAGGCTAATGGTTTATCTCCTAAAACAGTTTCCCTTATGCATTTCAGACAAGTGGTTCATGACAAATACATTGCATTTAAGGCACTGTGGAAGAACACATTATGGCATGTATCATCTTAACCTTAACGACATGGTGGAAGGGATCATCTCTAAAGACTTTGCGCACTTTTGGCATAGCTTCTATCAGACGCTTCAGCAAGCATCAGCTGGCTCTGGCAGCCCAGAATTTTTTAGATTATGAATCCATCCAACAACAGTATAAGGCAGAGGTGCCAGAATACTTCAACTTTGCAAAAGATGTGGTGGACAAGTGGGCCAAGGCAGAAATGGTATGATTTTCGGTTGCTTCCTCGTGTTTCATCTTGAGTCTTTCAAATGTGCTTGTTGACATTCTCTGTGGAAGGTCTTCTAAATTCTATCCAAGCAGACATCTTAACAGGGCTAAAAAGGCGATTCTGAGCCAGAGTGAGGTTCTCTGGCATCAGCACTCTTTGGCAGAGGCTTCTTCTACACTGCCATATAAAATCCAGATTATCTAATTTGAACTGGATTACATGGCAGTGTAGACTCATATAATTCAGTTCAAAGCAGATTTATTTATTTATCATGTCAGAAGCAAATTGAGGGTACAGTTATAATGTATTTAAAAACACAAACAGATTTAAAAATTTGGCATTATGCTAAATGTCCTTTGATCAGAAGCTGGCCACTTAGAGTGCCTCTGGTGTTGCTGTGAGAAGGACTTCCATTGTGTATGTGGTAGGGCTCAGGTTGCATTGTACTAGGTGGTCTGTTGTTTACTCTCCTCCGCACTCACATGTCACGGACCACTTTGTAGCCCCATCTCTTAAGACTGGCTCTGCATCTCGTAGTGCCAGAGTACAGCCTGTTCAGCGCCTTCCAGGTCACCTAATCTTCTGTGTGCCCAGAAGGGAGTTTCTCATCTAGTATCAGCCACTGATTGAGGTTCCAGGTTTTTGCCTGCCACTTTTGGACTCTCGCTTTCTGAGGTGTCTTTCCTGCGAGTATCTCTGTAGATTTTAGGAAGCTATTTCTTGATTTAAGACACTGGCATGCTGGCTGATATCCGAACAAAGGATGGGGCGGAGATATCAATGCCTTGGTCCTTTCATTACGGGCTATTTCCTGATTGATGTCAGGTGGTGCAATACTGGCTAAACAGTATAATTTCTCCAGTGGCATTGAGCATAGTAATCCTGTGATAATGCAACATGTTTTATTACGAGTCACATCCACTGTTTTAATGTGGTGAGATGTATTCCACACTGGGCATGCGTATTCAGCAGCAAGGTAGCAAGGCGCAAGGACAGATATCTTCACTGTGCCTGGTTGTGATTCCCAGGTTGTGCCAGTCAGCTTTCATATGATATTATTTCTAGCACCTATGTTTTGCTTGATATCCAGGCAGTGCTTCTTATAAGTCAGAGCACGGTCCAGACTGACTCCCAGGTATTTTGGTGTGCTGTAATGCTCCGGTGGGATTCCTACTCAGGTAATCCTCAGAATTTGAGGATTTTTTTGTCTGTTTTTAAAATGAAAATCTGCTTTGATAATCTGGATTATATGGCAGTGTAGAAGGGAGCTTAGAATTGGGAGGAGCCATAAATGGTATCTCATCCAACCTCTGCAAAAACCGCCCTGGGTCGCCTAAGGGCTGAGAAGGGCAGTATACAAATATAGTAAATAAGTAAATAAAAAGCCCATAGCCAAAATATCCCTGACTGATGGCCATGTAAACTCATTAAAATCATTTTTGAAAACAAACTCAGGCCGCTTGTACACTGCCATATAATTCAGATTATCAAAGCAGATGATCTGGATTTGATATGACAGTGTAGAAGGGGCCTCATTCTGCTATTGAAGAGTTAATTTGAGGGGTCTCTTCACAATCTTTATGGAATTATACACGTACCGGTACCTAGAATGCCTTGCCTGTGGTCTCAAGATGAAAATGCAAGTATTTTTTTTTTCACAATTGATTCTATTGTCTCTTCAGGAAGGGAAGAGGCCTTCAAACCCAGCTCTATGGTGGGTCAGTGAACAAGGAGACCAAGTTAAGTGGAGCTTTGTGGAGTTGTCACTCATTTCCAAGAAAGCTGCCAGAGTGCTTTCTGAGCATTGCAGCCTGCAGAAGAATGACAGAGTGATAGTGATCCTCCCGCGGATACCTGAGTGGTGGCTCTTAAACGTGGCTTGTATCCGAACAGGTTAGCAGTAATAACATTCATCTGTTGACTCTTATATTGTTTGGAGATCAAAGTGGAGTGAAGAATCTGGATCTCTAAAGTCTCTACTGATCTCACATCTAATGAAAATAAGATCCTAATTTCTCTTACAGCACTTGAAAGAATATGACATTATGATTGAGTTTCCTAATTTGACCATTGCATTAGGAACCATCATTATTCCTGGAACAACACAGCTAACATCAAAAGACATTCTGCATCGTCTGCAGGCATCAAAGGCCAGGTGTATAGTTACGGACCAAGTTCTGGCCCCTGCTGTCGATACCGTTGCTTCCAAATGCCCATCTCTAGAATTCAAGCTGATTGTGTCAAAGGAACCTAGAGAAGGATGGTTAAACTTCAATCACTTGCTGAAGTAAGTGTCCAGATCTGCTTCTTAGATGGAGAGAGATGTGTGTTTCTAGGATCTTGTGCCGGTTAATGGCTAAAATGTGTTGACAGAACCAGAACAGAGCCTAAAAATACTTGATTGCTACAGAAAAAGGGATGGATAAAAGGAAGATTAGCATTTACTGGTAGACCATCATGTTATTTACAACAGATCAAGAATAGTTTCTGAGTCCTGCCTGTTTCATGATAACATTGACAAGTGATTTTTCCTTCTTGATTACACCACTGAAATGCAGCTTGGGAAACTGGGGATGGATTTTTATGTGAAAGGACTGCAAGTTCAGAGAGTTCTGGTTTTGTTCTGTGATCAGAACGCCAAGGAGAATTAATTGCATTAATGAATGCCTACCTGTAATAGCTGGAATACCAGTAATTAACATTGGCTACTACGGGTTGCTGTGAGTTGTCAAAGGCTTTCATGGCCAGAATCACTGGGTTGTTGTGAGGTTTCCAGGCTGTATGGCCATGTTCCAGAAGCATTCTCTTCTGACATTTCACCCACATCTATGGCAGGCATCCTCAGAGGTTGTGAGATATATTGGAAACGAGACAGGGGAGGTTTATATGCCTGTGGAATATTGTCCAGGGCGGGACAAAGACCTCTTGCCTGTTGGAAGCAAGTGTGACTGTTGCAATTGGCCAGCTTGATTAGCATTGAATGGCCTTGCAACTTCAAAGCTTGACTGCTTCTTACCTGGGAGAATCCTTTGTTTGGAGTTGTTAGCTGGACCTGATTATTTCCTGTCTGGAATTTCCCTATTTTTTGAGTGTTGATAACAACAACAACAACAACAATAGTTTTTTTTACCCCACCTCCATCTCCCCAAAGGGACTCGGGACAGCTTACATGGGGACTAGCCTGATCAACATTAAAATTCAAAAAACAGCAACATAAAGCAAAATAAAACAAAAACAACCAACTAAGAGCATAACACAATATAAAAACAACCATCACAAACAGCCAGTAGTAGCAAAATACTTCTTTATTTTCTGTCCTGATTTTAGAGTTTTTTAAATACTGGTAGCCAGATTTTGTTCATTTTATGGTTTCCTCCTTTCTGTTGAAATTGTCCACATGCTTGTGGATTTCAATGGCTTCTCTGTGTAGTCTGACAATGTGGCTGTTAGAGAAGACTTCACAACCTCTGAGGATGCCTGCCATCGATTTGGGCGAAACGTCATGAGAGAATGCTCCTGGAATATGGCCATACAGCCCAGAAAACTCACAGCACCCAGTGATTCTGACCTTGAAAGTCTTCGACAGCACATTAGCTACTAGATTTGAATGTTATGTTTGAGTCCATGGATGTCTGACCATTATGTTTGATTTCCTTCTGTGTCTTTCAGCCTTTCACCTGGTGAACACAACTGTGCAGTCACAAAGAGTCATGATCCAATGGCAATCTACTTCACCAGTGGCACAACGGGTGCTCCAAAAATGACTGAACATTCTCATGGCAGCCATGGAATTGGACTTGGTATCAATGGAAAGTATGGCTAAATTTGTAGGTTCTTGTATGTATTTTTCCAGTTGCCTTTTGTCTTACCCACCAATGCACGCAGGCAAAACATTGTGGTGTAAGAAGATACTGTCTGCAGTCCTAAATCAACATTGAAACTAATGATGAAGTGTTCACAAAGGCTCACCATTTATTTGCAGCATAATCTTTCTGCAATTCAGCATTATGTTCCCATCCAATGCTTAATCTTTCGGATTGCATATATTCTGTGACTTGTAGGGTTTTGGAGTCACGGCATGACTACATGGTGGCAATATTTGGTCTCTGCTTGAATTATGTCTCACTCTTTCTCTTCTGTGCCTTAGGTATTGGCTTGATTTGACTCCCTTGGACGTTATGTGGAATACTTCAGACACAGGCTGGGCAAAATCCGCATGGAGTAGTGTTTTTGCACCATGGATTCAAGGAGCGTGTGTGTTTATACACAGCATGCCTCGTTTTGAGCCAAAGCCTGTCCTTGAAGTAAGTGCACCAAGTATTCATATTTAGCTTTCTTTTAGCATCATCTTAAAGGCATTTCACACAATCACACTCTCTGCTCAGTGAGTGGAACCATAGCTTTGCAGCGATTGCACTAAATCCCATCCTGAACTGAAGCATCACATCATTGTGATTTTGAAAATGGGCAAATCTTCCAGATAAAATTGCACCAGTGGGTTTAGAGCTTTGTGGCTGTTTTTGTTTTCCCTCAGCAATCTGTTTCTGTACAACCATACAGTGATGACATAGTCTGAAGTCTGTGCATTGAACATAACTGTGGTTGATCAGTTCAAACATCTGGCTTGCAACTCAGACATTTTGACTTGCAAACTTCTTTAACCGCAGCATAGCAGGATGTTTGAATTGAACCATTATAATGAAACACCATAGGTCACATGTGGAAGCAATCACACAATATAGGCCAGGCTCTGAACATTTCTATTTGGGCTGATACATGTGTTTTTGGTGAAATGTCACATTGATCATGTGTAATCTAGGAGCCCCGGTGGTGCAATGGGTGAACTGTCACATTGTGCTGGCAATGTCACATTGTGCTGGCAAAACTGAAGACCAACAGGTCCGAGGTTTGAATCAGGGGAGTGCACAGATGAGTTTCCTCTGTCAGCTTCAGCTCTTCATGCAGAGACATGAGAGAGGTCTCCCACAAGAATGGTAAAACATCAAAACATCTGGGCATCCCCTGAGCAATGTCCTTGCAGATGGCCAATTCTCTCACACCAGAAGTGACTCTCAGTTTCTCAAGTTGCTCCTGACACAAAAAGTCTAATCTGAATATAACAATAGTAAACAGACCTGTAGCACTGAAAGGCTAAGTAATTTCACACATTTAATAATATAAAATGCTTGATTTATATTCTGCTTTATCTCCCTGGAGGGATTCAGAGAGGATTACAGTAAATATAATCAAACATTCAATGCCTTTTTACATGAACAACAACATACAATAACACAGATAAAGTAAAGGGCTTCCCTTCTCCTTTTTCCATTTCCGGTGAGTAGAGTTCATGCTCATCTTCCGGCAATGGGGAGGTGCAGTTGTTCTATTTTTCATGCCAAAGGAGCCTGCTGTCTTTTTGCCAGCATGTCTGCATGGGATGCCCTTTTACCTTCCTTCTGTACCAATTGATCTACTCGTATTGCATGCTTTTGAACTGCTAGGTTGACAGAAGCTAGGACAGACAGTTGAGAACTGACCCCAATTCGTGGCTTCGAACTGTTGACCCTCCAATCAGTAGACTTTCCTGCAGCTGGTGACTTTAACTTCTGTGCTACCGTGGCCCCACATTTGAGAAAGCCAATAGCTATATAGGCTGTCCCCGAGTTACAAACCTCCAACTTACAATTCATAGTTAAGAATAGGGGTGAGATAACAGGAAGTGAGAGAAATTTACTCCTAGGAAATGAAATCCACTCCTGAAAGAGTTATCAAGGAGAAAAGCTATCTCTAATGAAGCTTTATCACCAATCCTTGTTTCCACAACATCAGCATTTTTCAAAATCCAATTTTCATGGGGACAGAAAGTGAGGTGAAATCTTCTGAACAGGGGCACAGACAGAAAAACAAGCACCACAGGGATGTTAACTCTTCCCTATGCTATCCAAAGGTATCCAATATATATATATATGGCTGGAGTTAGACTTAAAAATGTACCAGTTTTGACTTAGAAACAAGTTGAATTTAAGAACAAACATACAGAACCTATTTTTTTTTCGTAACTTGGGGACTGTCTGTACTGGAAAGTTCAGGCCACAGTTGTGGGTCTTCAAGATGGCACAAGATGTTGTGATTGCCCCTTGGGATAAAGACACAAGATCTCTCAAAAGTTGTCACTTCAGACTGTAGGTTGAGTATGTTTCTTGATTTGAGGGAAGAAGATGCTAACAGCTCAATTTACTTATGTTATATTTGTTACGTATAAATACCACATTCCTTCTACTCTTAAAAGGAGTTGAGGACTCATTAAAGCTTTCTCTTTCTTTTAAAGAATTGTGTTTAAAGAACTGAAAAAAACAATAATTTATAAAGTGAAAATATAATAAGTTGTGGTGGTGTTACAATTGCACAATTGATTAACAGACATATCTGTATAGATACCATTGACCTCTTTTTGTTGTTCTTTACTGAATCTTATGGATTCCAAAAAAGAGGGGGATTCACTTCCTCACTTTACATGGCATTACATCAACTTTGTTTTGTTAAATCCTCTTGTTTGTTTGTTTGATCACCATCTAGACTTTGTGCAAATTTCCTATAACAACTTTGTGTTCTCCTCCAACTGCTTATCGAATGTTGATACAACACAAGTTAACCAGGTAAAGAGTTCTTACTTCTAGTTTTAATATGTTTTCACATTGGGACTATATATGCTGGTGTGTGGCTCAGATTATAATCTAAACCCAGGGTGAGCAGCTGGGACTCTCCAGCTATTTTCCGGCCTACTATTTTGAGCTTCCCTACCAATAATAACAAAAGATATGGGATTTGGAAAGGAACAGAAATTCAAAATTTTCTAGAGGGACATTTTCCCATTCTTTTTTCCAGAATATTTTCTTAATTTTTCAAATAGATAAAATGTAACGCTAACAGTAAGAAAGAAACAGAAAGAGGCAAAAAATAGAAAAAGAGATACAAAAAAGAAATAAGTAACTTCCATTTTGCTTCTTTAATACCATAAATCAAACCACCTTTCTAAACATGTACATATACAGATAGGATTAGGATTATAAAGTGGGGCAGGGGTGGGAAGGGTATGAGAAGGAAGACCCAACACAAATGCAGAAGCAAGAAGCAGAGGCAAGAAGTTCCCCTATTCATTAACTCTCTCTTACATTTTTAATAAGGGCTTCCTGGGTAAACTTATTTGCAAAGAGACAGCGGCAACCATTTTTAATAGAGCCTTACTGTGCTCTTCCATCATGCCTGGCCTATTACTATGCTGCAACTAATGGGAGCTGACGTACATCTGGAAGAGCTCAGGCTTTCCACCTTTGGAGTAAAGAGCATCGTTGCGTGCCTGTTGTTGACAGATTGAATAACAACATCAAAGCATGATTTTCAAAATTGTACACATCCATGCACACACTAATTGTAAACTAAACCAGCACTTAACTAAACTAAACCTTTATTTATTGGGTTGCTGTGAGTTTTCCAGGCATTCCCTCCAGACGTTTCGCCCACATCTATTTAAGGCATACTCAGACGTTGGGAGGTCTGTTGGAAACTAGGCAAGTGAGGTTTATATAGTCCAGGGTGGGAGAAAGAACTCTTGTCTGTTTGAGACAAGTGTGAATGTTGCAATGCTAATCAAGGTGGCCAATTGCAACATTCCCACTTGCCTCAAGCAGACAAGAGTTCTTTTTCCCATCCTTGACATTCCACAGATATATAAACCTCACTTGCCTAGTTTCCAACAGACCTCACACTCTGAGGATGCCTGCCATAGATGTAGGCAAAACGTCAGGAGAGAATGCTTCTGGAACATGGCCATACAGCCCGGAAAACTCACAGCAACCCAGTGATTCTGGCCATAAAAACCTTCAAAAACATCTTTATTCATGTTTGACAGTATTGTTCTAAAGATGTTAACAGTCATCCTTTCTCTTTCTCCTCTTTGTCAAAAGTTATAAGTTCCACAGCCTCAAACACTGTCTCAGTGCAGGAGAACCCATGAACCCCGAAGTGATGGAAGATTGGAAAACAGAAACTGGGCTGGATATTTACGAAGGCTATGGCCAGACAGAAACAGTAAGCTGAACTGTGTGCATAAAGGAAGGGCAGTGTGTTCTCTTTCTGTATTCAGAAAACTTCAGTTAACTCTCATATTCTTGTATCAAACTGCAAGATAAGATAGCATTACATCCATACTATAAAGTGTAAACACATTGTGTTGCTATTGTTATTAATCTTTCAAATATCTATTAAGTAAGATGTAAGGCAGTGGTTCGCAACCTGGGGGTCACCAGGTGTTTTGGCCTACAATTCCCAGAAATCCCAGCCAGTTCACCAGCTGTTAGGATTTCTGGGAGTTAAAGGCCAAAACATCTGGGGACCCACAGGTTGAGAACCACTGGTGTAAGGAATGCAATATTTACTGCACTTGTGTTTTGAACTTTAGCTTCCAGGAGAGTTGGCTACCACAGCAAATAGTAAAAGTGTGTATGGAAATGAAGTCCAAAGTACCTGTAAGGTTAAAGATTTCTCATTCCTGAGTTAAACATTTAGTCATCTTATCAATATGTAACTGGGTTCATGTGAGGCTTCAGTAAATCGCTTTCCTCTGACCCATTCTGAAATTTCTTGATAACAGACATCACCAAACTGAATATATGTTTATGCAAATAGGCATTTCAGCAATGCTTTACTTTTTCTCTTCTTGGAATAGGTCCTGGTTTGTGGGACTTTCAAAGGGATGAAAATTAAACCAGGGTCTATGGGGAAACCATCTCCAGCCTATGATACTCAGGTACTGTATCAGCAATTCATCTTCAAAATTGGAACCCGAGGCCTTTCCCTTTCCTGGAGATACTGGAATTTAATGCCATTTATCTCTCTCAGGTCTTACTTTGTCCCAAATTTGTAATTCATAATTTCAGAAAGAATGAAAGACACTGCTATTTGGCATCCATTTAGTATGATTTGTTTGATTGCTTTCAGATAATTGATGAAGAAGGTAATGTTTTGCCTTCTGGAAAGGAAGGGGACATTGGTATCCGAATAAAATCTACAAGGCCATTTTGTCTTTTCACTCAATACACGGTAAGAACGCAAAGAAAACATCCAATAATGGGAAGGAAATTGAAACTGTTAAGTTGTTTCTGTATTGTCCAATTCAGAACAAATTAAATCCAGTTTTTTAAAAAAACCCACTGGGAATAGAATCAAAACGTCTTGTTGTTCCAACTCTGGATGCAAATTTGAACAACAGAATTATGGAGCCAAGGTTTATTGCAATTGCCATTTGACATGTTTCAGTAATTCAGTTGCCCCATCGCCATTTTTGACCTCAGAAAGAGAAACAAAAGCTGAGGGTTGAAGAACTCTCAAGGATGAACAAAATGAAATTCAATCCAGACAAGACAGAGCTAATGGTCAGTTGTAGGGCTGATCAGAGTATTGGGCTGCCACCCCTGAGTCCCCTAGGGGTGAGAAGGGCGGCATATAAATGTCGTAAATAAATAAATAAATAAATAAACCTGTGCTGGATGGAGTCACACTCCCCTTGATGGCACAGGTTTGCAGTCTGAGTGTCCTCCTGGACTCTGCACTGATCCTGGAGGCCCAGGTGTTGCCATTGGCCAGGAAAGCCTTTGCACAGTTAAAGCTTGTGGACCAGCTGTGCCCTTACCTTGAAAAGCCTGATTTTTCTATGGTAGTACACACCTTAGTCACATCCAGAATAGACTACTGTAACACATTCTATCTGGGGCTGCCCCAGAAGAGTGTTCATTAACTTCAACTGGTACAAAAGTCACCAGCTAGATTGCTCATGGGAGTGGGATATAGAAAAAGAACTACCCCGCTCCTGAAGCAGCTACACTGTCTTCCAGTTTGTTTCCGGGTGCAATTCAAGGTGGTGGTTTTAGACTATAAAGCCCAAAACGATTTGGGCTCAGCTTACTTGAGGGACCACGGACCTCATCACACTAGAGCATGGATCCAATTTAAATCCAGTTTCTACCTCTTGCAAAATTCTGGGGCTTGTAGTTTGGGAAGGGGCCTTTAAACTGCTCAGCCAGACAGGTCTGGGCCTCAGTAAATTACAAATCCCAGAATTCGGCAGGAGGCAGAAACTAGATTTAAAGTGGATCCATGCTCCAGTGTGATGAGGCTGCACATCTCCTTCTATCATCCCACACAAGCCCTGAGATCATCAGGCAAGGCCCTTCTCTCGGTCTCACCACCATCATAAGTACGGTTAGTGGGAACAAGAGAGAAGATCTTTTTGGTGGTGGCCCCACAGCTCTGGAACTCCTTCCCCAAAGAGGTACGTCCAGCTCCCTCCTTAATGGCCTTCTGCTCCCAGGTTAAAACCTTTCTATGGAAGCAGGCCTTCCCCGAAAACCCATAGTAAGCTATGACTACACAGCCAGTGATTACTACCAAGACTTATCACTGAAGGCTATCTCGGTCTGGCAAGGTTCACATGGCTAAAGATTCAGAGCTTTGAGATTTTTTAGTATAATGTTTTAAGGACAGCCTCAGTAGCCTGAGGCCCAGGTTTTTTTAATGATGATGATAAATTTTGTTATTTATTATGCTTATTTCATATGGTTTATGTAATGTGTTTAGGCAATGAGTTTGTCTATTATTTACTTGGTTGGGTTGGGGAGGGGATGATGTTGTGCACTTGTATTATGTAATTTCTGTTTTTTAACCATTTGTTTGCCATTTTGAATCCCATTTGTAGGAGAAAAATGGGATAAAAATAAATAATAACAATAATATAACAATAACTCTTGTGAGACTAGCTGCTGCTCAGAAAACATATGACACTGCAGCATTTAGCCAGTGTTAATGCCCATTTATTTATTTATTTATTTATTTATTTATTTATTTGCTGCATTTGTTGACCGCCGTTCTCAGCCCTTAGGGCGACTCATGGCGGTGTACAACATATAAAAGACAATTTACAATAAAGCCATAACAAAAAACCAACATATCACTAATACACAATCATATAATTACACTAAAATAATCCGCTCCGTCTTATCGTAACCAATCTCGTAATCCATATTCCGTTCCAGTTGTCATTACCAGTTAATGTAGCACTCAGTTGAATGCCTTCTCAAATAGCCATGTCTTTAGGCTCTTACGGAAAGACATAAGGGAGGGCGCCTGTCTGATGTCAACAGGGAGGGTGTTCCACAGCCGGGGGGCCACCACCGAGAAGGCCCTCTCTCTCGTCCCCGCCAGACGTGCCTGTGAAGCAGGCGGGATCGAGAGAAGGGCCTCCCCAGACGATCTCAAGGCCCTCGTGAGCTCATAGGCCGAGATGCGGTCCGAAAGGTATTTTGGGCCGGAACCGTTTAGGGCTTTGTAGGATAACACCAGCACCTTAAATTGGGCCCGGTAGCAGATCGGCAGCCAGTGGAGCTGGAACAACAAGGGCGTTGTATGCTCCCTGCGTCCTGCTCCTGTTAGTAACATGGCTGCCGCACACTGGACTAGCTGAAGCTTCCGGGCCGTCTTCAAGGGCAGCCCCACGTAGAGAGTGTTGCAGTAGTCAAGGCGGGATGTGACCAGAGCGTGTACCACCGTGGCCAATTCAGACTTCCCAAGGTACGGGCGCAGCTGGCGCACGAGCCTAAGCTGTGCAAATGCTCCCCTGGTCACCGCTGAAACCTGGGGATCCAGGCTCAACGATGAATCCAGGATCACACCCAAGCTGCGAACCTGCGCCTTCAAGGGGAGTGTGACCCCATCCAGCACAGGCTGTAACCCTATACCCTGCTCGGCCTTACGACTGACCAGGAGTACCTCTGTCTTGTCTGGATTTAATTTCAGTTTGTTCGCCCTCATCCAGACCATTACAGCGGCCAGGCACCGGTTCAGGACCTCGACAGCCTCCTTAGTAGCAGGTGGGAAGGAGTGACAGAGTTGGACATCATCTGCGTACAGATGACACCATTTGTTCCTCTTTTTGAAAACGATAGAGAGATGTGTAAAACCAAACACTGAAAACTGGCCACTTGAACTAATTTTTAAAAACCGTAACTGGCAAAGGAGAAACAGATACCCTCACTGCCAAAACCTATTTTAACAACAACATCTTTCTGATAATCAAATGGATATTATCATTTCAAATGCGGCTAGTTCCGTGCTTACTCACTCTGTTTAATAAGTTGCATACATAGCAATCCTAAATGAAGTAGTGTCTGCAAACGAATGCACTTTATGAGTCACCACCTGTTCACATATACCAGGATGATCCAGAAAGAACAAACTCAACCATTCGTGGAAACTTCTATATCACTGGGGACAGAGGAATCAAAGATGAAGATGGCTACTTCTGGTTTGTAGGAAGAGCAGATGATGTCATCAATTCAGCTGGGTAACATAATTCATATGCACCATTCTCTGTGCTTTTAAACATTTGGAATCAACAAAATAACTATGTCTAAAAATGTCTAAGCTCTTTTTCTGTTTCAAAGATACCGCATTGGGCCCTTTGAAGTGGAAAGTGCATTGATAGAACATCCTTCGGTAGTAGAATCAGCTGTTGTTAGCAGCCCAGACCCAATCAGAGGAGAGGTAAAAAGACTTGTTTTTTAAATAGCAGAATTAAATGCATTTAAATTGGGGAACTGTAATAATAGATTATATTTATTGTGACTTGGGAGGAGGGGGAGCATTTCCTGTCCTGGCTTCTTTTCCAGGCCACACCATCCAAAGGGAAAGTGACTAAAAGCCCAGTCCAAAGTATAGAAAGATGCCTCATGTGGCGTTCACTTGACTTCTGCAAAACATCTAATGCCCCCAGGCAGAAAGCAGCCAGGCTTTGAAGCTGCAAGTCCATTAAATGCTAATCAAGGTGGCCAGTTGCAACATTCACACTTGCTTCAAACAGACAAGAGTTCTTTCTCCCTCCCTGGACATTATTCCACAGATATAGAAACCTCACTTGCCTAGTTTCCAACAGACCTCACAATCTCTGAGAATGTCTGCCATAGATGTGGGCGGAACGTCAGGAGAGAATGCTGCTGGAACATGGTCATACGGGCCGGAAAACTCACAGCAATCCAGTGAAAGCCTTCGACAAAACTTGAAATGCTGAACATATTTTATTCACATGTTTTTTTCTTGTTAAAGTTGTAAATCCTACACAGTCTACAAGAACTGCCAGCCCTAGAACATGGTGGCCTATGTTGAGCTGAGCTTTTTATGCTGGGATAGACAGGCAGCAATCTCCAAGCCACTTAAATTGGTCTGCTTAGGTTTAAAGTGGCTTAGTTCCTGTGCTGTGCATAATCTGGTTTAAGAGATTTGTGCTTGATGCTTAGCAACCCAAAATGCTGTTACACTTTAAGTGATCAGCCTTTACAACCCTTCTTTCTATAATCTGCCAAAAATGCACTTTTACTTTTTAAGGTTGTGAAAGCATTTGTGGTTTTGGCACCCAACTATGTTTCCCATGATCAAGAATCACTGATTAAGGAACTGCAGAACCACGTGAAAAAAGTCACTGCCCCTTACAAGTATCCAAGAAAGGTAAGCCATTAACATGTCATAAATCCCTGTGCTGGCTTCCTGTCTATGCCAAGAACCTCCCTAAATGTAGTGTTCTTACTTCCAAAAGCCTTGTTGCCGCCTGCCATCTCTTTGCTTTTAAATCCTGGCATCCTTTGACCTACGTTCATCCAGATCCACCATTAGCCATTTCTCTCTCTCTCTTTTTGCAAAAGGTGGATAGTCCCTTCTAAAACAATTATAGGGATTTTAACACTGAAAGGCTGCCTTCCCTACAAAAAAACCTGGACCTCTGGGTTTTCTTGAGAGTGGGCTGACAATCTGTGTGATCTCCCATTCGCTGGTGACCATCCAGATGCTTTTGAATCGTCACTTCAGCCAACTATAGCGAACACAGAAAATAATAAGGGATCCTGCCTAACAGAGTTGGAAGATACCTTGTGGCCCATCCAGTCTAACCCCCTGCCAAAAAGCAGGAAAATCACATTCAAAGCACCCTCGATAGATGGCCATCCAGCCTCTGTTTAAAAGCCTCCAAAGAAGGAACTTATACCACACTCTGGGACAGAGAGTTCCCCTGCTGAATAGCTTTCACAGTTAGGAAATTCTTTGTCAGATTGAGATAGAATCACCTTTCCTGTAGTGTAAAGACATTGTTCAAGCTTGTTCCCTCCTTCCTATGACTTCCCCTCACATCTTGATCCATGGCCCTCATCATGTCTCCTCTCAGCCTTCTCTTCTGCAGGCTAAACATGCCCAGCTCTTTAAGCTGCTCCTCACAGGGCTTGTTCTTCAGACCCTTTGTCATTTTAGTCGCCCTCCTCTGGACACATTGCATCTTGTCAACATCTCCCTTCAATTGTGGTGCCCAGAATTGGACACAGTGTGCGCCCAGGTATGGTCTGGCCAAGGCAGAATAGAGGGGAAGGTTAACTTCTCTGGATCTAGACACTAGACTCCTGTTGATGCAGGCCAACATCCCATTGGTTTTTTTAGCTACTGCATACATTGTTGGGCTACTTTCCCTCTACTCCTGTGTTTGTCACAATTACCCGGTATGCATATAAAGCGTAGTTATTAACTATGGTTTGATTTAACATTCAGCTTGATAAATTTCTATTTAATACCCTTTATGGAAACAATTGTTCTTGAAGTGAATGCATGACACAATTTTTTCTGTCTTGAGTCACGAGGAGACGCAAGTAAGAAATAAAATAATCTATATAAATAAAAATGCAATGTTCATTTGTGGGATTAACATAACTCAAAAACCACTGGACAAATTGACACCAAATTCGGACACAATACATCTATCAGGCCAATGAGTGACCATCACTCAGAAAAACACTAAAAAACACAGAAGAGACTTAAAAAGCCCCCCAAAATGTATTAAAATGCATGCACAAAACCACACACACACACATACACAAACATACATATATACAAATATATATACGCACATATACACACAAAGCACATATATACAGACTGGGCCTCAGCGACTCCTAGCAGGGGACAGCTAGTCATTCACAAAAATACTGAAAAACACAGCAGAAGAAAGTTAAAAAGCCCCAAAACAAAAAAATACATTACAACGCATGCGCAAAACAACATATATACACATATACACAAATATATACACACACAAAACACATATACACAGACTGGGCCACAGCAACGCTTGGCAGGGGACAGCTAATAATAATAATAATAATAATAATAATAATAATAATAATGAAACCTGGTTTTCCAGTAGCAAGGATTCAAAATCATAATTGATGCAAGATGACAGGTGCAGCATGACCTCTATATCTGTAGGACTAATACCCACATCTCATTTACTTACATCAGGAAAAAATATGTTCTCTCTCATCATTTTCTATATCCTACAACAAAATTCCATGGTATGCTTCCATAGTTGTGCTGGAAGACCTAGAAATGCTAGAGATGAAGTGTTCTCTCTAGGTATTTTCTGTTTCTGCAAGTCTGTAGTATGCTTCTGTCAAAAGTAATTCACTTCAATAGGGTTCTCTGTTATCACAATTTTGTATTTCCATGTTAAGTCCAGGAACGTGTATCTCACAGGTGTAGGGGTTGTATGGCATGTGAAGGGAGGTCACACAGATTGTCACCTCATCCTCAAGAAAACACAGAGGTCCACTGTTTTTGGAGGGCAGGTAGCTTTTCAGTGTTGAGAAGAGACAATTTACCATTTTTAAAAAATGGCCAAAAAAGGGGGGCTCTGGCACAGTTGAGGGTCACATTAATAACTTAAGAGAGCCATGTGTGTTCCTGGGGCTGCAGTGATATGTCTAAACATCATATAAATTAGAATTGTCAAAAAAACAGCTTCAGATGTGAAATGTTATCCCATTTTCTGTACCATTGATCTTCTCTGTGCCCATTGCAATTCTCACATGTTTTGTACTGTTGATCATGACTTTTCCTAGCTGTCGTGCCTCTTCTTGTCCAATAGGTGGAGTTTGTGTCCCATCTGCCAAAGACAATCAGTGGGAAAATCAGGAGAAATGAATTGCGCAAGAAGGAGTGGGGAAAAAGTTAGAATGATCTCTGTTTACTTCCACTCTAGCTTGTTCTAAGAATGAAAAGTTTTATATTGATTCCTTGTGTGTCCTGGCAAGATCTTGTTGGGCTAACATCTATTGTTAAAGGCCCAGGCTGCAAATCTTAACACATCCAACACATTTAAAATGAATTTTAGATATACAAACAAAGAAGAAGCAGACCCTCGGTAAGTATTTGTGGGTGAGAATTTTCCCTCCACTCACCCCTTCATTTGCTTTCTATAAAATCCTAAAACATCTCGCCAGGCTAAGCAAAGCAAAGTGTCAGCCGAATTCCAGATGTTGGATTTAAAAGAGAAAAGAACATTGTGTACACCGCAAGAAGTCCCAAAACAGATTTGCTTTCGGATCCCAGAAATTAGCAGCATCATGACTCTGCAAGGAGTTGAAAAACCAACCTAGACAAGTGTTTGTCTCGCAAGGACTGAAGGATACATTAAATTCAGCACAACATATATGTTTATGAACAGCAAACTGTGGCTTCCAGGGCAACAATGATACAGATTGTCAAAGTCCACCGAAGTTAGAAAGCTAGCTATTTTAAGTACACAAAATTGGTTCAAATTGCTTTAATTAGATGCCTACCCATTTCCTTATTTCATATATTACATATTACTGTATTACTTCAATTTTAAGACTCACTGTTTTCCTATATAAACGTATCTAAAAATGTGATGCATTTTACAATCGCAGGTGTATCTCATGTTTTTTTTTGTTGCCGTTGGGACCAAAGTTATGGTGTGCCTTACAATTGACAGTGTCTTACAATTGAAGAAATGTGTGTGTGGACTGTTTTGGTAATGCTTTAAAATACATTTGGAAAGTCTGATGAGTAGCAAGTCCATGTTTAAGTCACAAATAGCAGTCCCTGAGTTACAAACATCCAACGTACAAATGACTCATAGTTAAGAACCGAGGAGAGACAACAGGAACTGGGAGAAATCTGCCCCTAGGAAGCGAAATCCATTCCTGAAAGTTATCAAGGGGAAAAGGGGTCTCCACTTAAGCTTTATCACCAATTCTTGTTTCCACAACATGAGCATATTCCAAAATCCAATTCTCACAGGGACAGAAAATGAGGTGAAATCTTCTGAACAGGGGCTCAGACAGCAAAGGAAACACCACAGGAGAGTATTAACCCTTTCCTGTGCTAACCAAAGTTTTTTGGCTGGAGTTACACTTTAAAAACATACGTGTTCTTACATACCAATTCAACTTAAGAAAAACCTACAGAACCTATTTGGTTTGTAATTTGGGGACTGCCAGTATAGCTATATATGAAATTAAATCTGTGTATGATTGTAATCAATAGAGTGAGCAAGTTGCGGTCTTCCATCAGCCCTAGCCAGGGAGTTAATGGCGAGATAAGAGGAGCTGATGTCCAACAAGATCTTGTTTTTGTGTGCCTTTAAGTTTTTTCCAACATATGGTGATCTTATCATGGGGTTTTCTTGACAATAAGTTGTTCAGAGGGGGATTTCTATTTGCTGAGAGTGTGACTTGCCCAAGGGGGTTCCAACCCTGATCTCCAGAGCTATGTCCATTCCAACTATCAAACAGCTACACTGTGCTGGCTCTCTCAGCAACATCTAAGGGCTTTATGTTGCCCCTTTTCAATGGTTCACTAGTGGCAGCCATTCAGATAACTAAACTATGTTCATTGTGGACTAGCAAGTCTTGGACTGCTAATAAACCTATATATATGAATCTGGTTGTAGCTTAGTATTAAATAACATTCCCCTGGAAATGCATGTATCATTGTGCTTGTATTAACTCATTGCAAAGATGCCATACCCTGGGCTTGATCACAGGTTGGTGACCTATAATCTAGAACAGTGATTCCCAACCTTTTTTTGACCAGGGACCACTCTCCAACATTAGTACCAAAAAGGTTACGAATCAGTTTTTGGTCAACTTTAGATTCAGTTTAGTTATTTGGGGTACTGATTCAGAAAATTGCATTGGATAGACCACATCAGCTCTAGTTTCTGATACAGAACATACGCCATCCAGTATCTGCCATCTGCTTGCCCACAGAAAACCATATTTAATAAGCCTTGGCACTATAAGACAGTTTCACGAGACCAGTTGCTCTTGTTGCAATGGCGTAGTAACAGTGAGGCCATGGACCATATTTTAGTTCTTGCGGACCACAGTTTGGGAACCACTGTTCTGCAGTGATAGGTCGGTGTAAATTCCCAACGTTTCCACAGTATTTACTCAAATACTTCAGGGATGTTCATACAAATTGATGGAAAACATCTGAGCATTAGAAATCCTGATAATTTTACTAGGGAGGGATTGAGCAGATTTCCTGGAAACTCAACCAGCAAGTTCTGTTCTCAAGCCTGTGATACTTTTATTTCATTTCAATAAAGAGAGATACAAGGTTTAAAAAAATTAAAACCACAATACTTTATTTCAATTTTTTCCAAAAAAAGGTCATAATTTCAATAGGTTCTACACATTATGGTTATCAGCAATAGAAACATAATTCATGAAGTTCTTTAAAAATATATACATAGCTAAAAATTTACAAAAAAGAGTGATCAACCACCTATAATCCTAAAATAGAAAAAGAGTAAGGACACATTCTTAAAGAGAAAGAGAATGAGAAACCAACAAAGATTAGAAGCTGTTCAGATTTGCTCCAAAACTCAAACCCTTTCAGGGCCACAGATCCCCCATTGCTTCCCTCAATTGTATTTCTTGATTTTTTAATTTTTTTAAAGAAAATTTTAACAGTTTTATACAGGCTATTCATTCACATCATGATCTATAGAAGTATAACATGCTCAGGACACAATATTAACAGTCTGTGATGACATGAGCTAATGGTTGAAGGGATGTAGAGGTGGAGATGTTGAGCTACATTCGCATAGAAGGCCGGAGACCCAGACATTTCCTTTCAGAATTTTCTGGAGCCTTGCAGTTTGTTCTATTAGGTAAAAGCCCCACAGCATTTGAGCAGTGAGGCGGAGGTGTGAGCTTCTCCTTCAGAAGCACGTGCTCCCATTTGAAAAAACCACAACCCTTTCGATCCCCCTCCTGCTTCCGCATTGGGCAACTATAAAACACTTTGCCATGATTTGGACCCCTGTTTGAAACATTTAGCCTCCTGGCTCTCCGGCCACACTTACACATAGGAGCAGTCACTCTGTCGGTTTCCCTGGCCCTCAAAGATTGGTTGACATTAACAGAGGATTTTAAAATACCAACAGGTGCGCTACGTAAACCTGACCCTAATGGCAGGGAGAGGTTAGATGATGTCCCTTTATCATCATTTACAGAAAATGTTGGTTTTTTTGACGGAGGCAGAGATTTGGGACTGGAAGGTTTCCGCTTAGGAAGCCTGGGTAGATGTGTCACTTTATTTTTTCCACTGGATATATTTGAGTAAGTAGTATTTGCCTTTGAAAAAGGGAGCTTAAACACAGAAGTATTTAAATGCTTATTTGTGTCAATTTCTATGTTAATAGTAGGTGGGTTTATTTCTGTGTTATAAATAGTAGTACCAGGACTTTTATACACAACAGATCCTGATGGTCCCGCATTCAGGGCATTTGTCCCAATATTTTTAGATACTATGTTCATGACAGTTGATTTGTTTGCATCCATTTTCTCTCCATCCACACACAAATCCTTATTATCTGGCTGATCCATAGGCTGTAAAGATCCTGAACTCTGATCATCTTGTGATTCGGTTATTAATGCAACATCCTCCCAATCAGTCAACATTGATAAGCAATCGGTAGTAGTGCTTGTGTCTGTGTCAGAAATATTGACAGTAGTGAGAGTGGTAGGGACCAAAACCAGTGCTGAATTGGGTGATGAAAAATTTGAAATGAACTGTCCATTATTTAGCCCATGCTCGATGCCTACAGGGTTACAATAGGAAGACTGAAAAGAGCCAAGAGGAGAAAAAAGTCTTCCGGTACAGGTTTTGTTATGTTCATTGCTCTTCTTGCTGTTGTTTGGCAGAACATGCGTGTTCTCATGTAACTGTACAGAGCTGAAATCTGGCTGTTGATTCAAATGTTCAGGACTGAATTCTTGCTGATTTTCCTCCTTATTTTCCATCTGGCCGGCAAATTCGCCATTTTTGGTTTTGTTCAAACATGATGCCTGTGCTCCATCACTGCTCGACAAAAGTCTATCGACACAAGATTTTCCATTCAAAAATCTGGCAATAGAATTCTTTGTAGGAGGGACCTAGATACCACAAATAAATGAAAAAATGTGGGAACCAATAACAGAGAAGCCAAGAGCAAGTCTGAGACATGGGCTGTCTTAAAATTCTTCCGTTTGGATTTGTTTCAGTAAATAGTTGCTTCCTTTATATTCGTCAGTCACATGTGCCAAGCAGAAAAGCCACTAACCTTATCTAACGTTTTAGTGATTTTCATCACACATCCATCACGAATCATCCTCCAGGCCAGGTGAGCCGTATTCCGGGAATCATCCAGCCCTTGGGATAATAAAACCTCTGTTAGAGATAGACTTGTGTGCATTACTTTGAAGGGCTACCACTGGCACTGAGAATTCTCATCTAAAAAATACACTTTTCCAAGATTTATCATAAAGAAAGGAGCCCCCGGTGGAACAGCAGGTTCAACCACTGAGCTGCTGAACTTGCTGACCAAAAGGTTGGCAGTTCGAATCCAGTGAGCGGGGTGAGCTCTCGCTGTTAGCCCCAGCTTCTGCCAACCTAGCAGTTTGAAAACATGTGAACACAAGTAGATTTATAGGTACAACTCCAGTGGGAAGGTAATGGCACTCCATGCAGTCATGGCATCCACATGACCTAGGAGGTGTCTACGGACAACGCCGGCTCTTCGGCTTGGAAATGGAGACAAGTACCAACCCAGAGTCCAACTCTACTTAATATAAGGGGAAACCTTTACCTTTTTATCATAAAGAAACCAAGGGGAAGATTAATCAAGTTTTTACAAAAGTTTTTATTCCATCCAATGTCAGAAGCCTCTACAGACTGACATAGTCTTCCCCACTCTGCGACCCTAGAGATAGGTTGTACTACAGCAGCTATCATCCCCATCCATTATGGGAAATGCTATTTTTCATAATACAGGGCGTTTGAAAATGATGGACCCAATTTAACAGCAGTACATTTCACAATGGCAACGTGTTGCAATTACACACAAAGTTACAAATCGTTTAGTGAGTCATCAAGTTTTACTATCCATTTTGAGCCAGAAACAAATACAAAAAATAACTGCAATGGAGAATATCTCCTTAGGCCTTATGTTGCAGAGTCACCAGCTTGTCAATGACTGAGGTAGGTGCTGTTTGTGGGCTGGGAGAGGCATCTAAAGGTAATCATTTGAAACACCATGCTTCATGTTTTCAAGTGGTAAGGGTTTCATCCATGTATAGTTCATGGTTGCAAAGATATAGCAATTTCAAATTGGGCCCATCTTTTTTAAATACTCTGGACTTTAAAAAACTCACCAGAATGCTCTCGGCCTGCAAATATAATTCCCACATCCTGTAGCGCACCCTTTAATCCTTGTGGCTTCCTAGAGTAAAAGACCTAAGAGCAAATATATGTGAACACATTAGGCAATCTGTTATATTTGAACAGCCTCAGATTCTTTGTTCCAGAATGTAGTCTTTCACATACACAGCTCTCTTTATTGAGACAAAGAACAACTTAAAGACAGTTACAACCATGCTCTGAATGGCTACTCTTGTACTACTCTCCCACCAACTATGGATTACTATTGCTCTTGAATATTTATTAAACAAAATCAGTATAGAGTATTTGTTAACAATTGGTTTTGCATATTAAAGAACAAACTGTAGTCCATTTCCATTTTTTTAAACCTGAAGGGCTTACTGAATGTTATCCATAAGCTGATTTAGAATAATGTTTTTCCTTTTAAAATGGGGGATAGGATTACAAATTAATTATTATATGGATTTACATCTACCAATTTCCTAGTTTGGAACATGACAGATATAAATGCAACAGATGTATCTAAATTCACAAAAATTAAAAGTTATTATCGAACAATAATTAATAAAGAATATATGTAGATTACTCAGACTGAAGAAGCCTATGTAAACCGTAATCCCAATATGTCACTAGAGGAGGAAGACATTAATGACTAGAAGAGGAAAAGACAGAAATAAGTCAGAAGTCACAATATTAAAAGCAGCAAAAAAATATTTCTATACATTTCATCTAAATAGGTTTCTCATTAAACCATGAACAGTATATTGCCATAAACAAAATCTAAGCTAGCAATGCATACAATGTGTATGCTACTTTTTAAAACTCATCTCAGATAATATAGTTATACTACAGCTTGTTAGTACTTTCACCTTGTAAGTTGCTCGGAGATCAATCCACGAGTTTAAAATCTCAGGTTTTCTCAGCTGTTTCCGCTTACATTCATAATGCAAACAAACTCCTAGGTCCCAATCTATATAGGAAACAAGTACAGTAGTAACTTCTTACATTTTATGCCTACTATAGTTAGGCTGAACTGTATCCAACGTTTCTAAAACTTTTGCAGTGTAAAATCCTTATTTGTTATGTTAGAAACATAAAGAAATGATCTAGTTAGTGTCTGGTCCTGGAGATAACCTGATGCATGATAACCTGCCAAGGGACATCGTGCAGTTGTGGAAATCTAAAACCGTATCTCCCTATTTGGCTGGTGTAGATTCAACAACCAGAACCAAGGTGAGCAGGTATAATATGTGAGAAATCCAGCCTACAGAAAGGTCTTGTGTCACATGCTGCAATTGTGAAATGATTGAGGCAAATTACACATCTCCAGCAGAAACTCAAAGCTGTGTGTGCATTCTGCACCAAGTAAATCTCTGATTTATTTTTCAATGTGAATATTTTATATTATAAAGGTTCTCATGAAACTGCATGGCAAAACATGTCAAAGTATCACTGAACCATGGAATTGGAAAATACCACATGGGTCATACAGAAAAGCACAATCCCCCCCCACCCCCCCGACAGATAACCACCCAGTCTGCTTAAAAGCCTCCAAAGAAGGCGCTTCCGCCAAACTCTGAGGCACTCCTGAACAGCTCTTATAGTCAAGGAATTCTTCCTGATGTTCAGGTGGAATCTCCTTCCCTATTATTTGAACCCATTGTTCCATTGAGTCTTAGTTTCCAGGGCAGCAGAATAAAAAGCCTTCCTCTTCCTTGTGACATCCTTTCAAATACTGAAACATGCCTCCTCTCAATCTTCTTTTTCAAGCTAAACATGGTAAGATTTAACAGTACTTTTTTGCATTTTCTCCCCATACCTTCATCTCTCTGGAGTGAGGAGAAATTATGGGACAGGAACTTCTTTTGGAGGCCACAAGTCTAAGAAAGTGATCTCTTTCTATCTGCAGTGGCTCCATGAAACCACTGGGAAGTAATGAGAGGATGTAATTCTTCATCCCAGACTACGTATTCCAAGATGCCTAACGTAATTAGCTCTGTCCCATTTCATTTCTTGCTGAGCCTCCCCCTTCTTTTTTGAGACACCACAAATTACCTGACCATGTAACAAAAGCACACAGTTTGCCTTCAGAAGCAGCAGAGCTTGAATGGCCTGAGGCAAAATTGATGTTTTTCTCCTTTTGTATCTTTTGAATCCATTTGGAAAACTGAGATAAGCATATATGCAAAGGGACGCCGTCATCAACTTGGCTCTTTAAAAAGATAGAAAGATCACAAGTAAAACCAATCTTAATTCAATGTATTCTTAACTAAAAACCTGGATGTTCGAGCAGGCATTCGGTTAACTCAGTGCAAGGAATGTAATGATTAAAGGACTGGCAATATGGACGACGAAACTGGATCACGATTTTAGTCAGAAGTTGAATTGGATTGTTTGTTGATATATGTATTGTGTATTATGTTTTTTATGCTTTTAAACTGTATATTGCCGATTGTTATATTTTGTTGTAAACCACGCTGAGTCGCCGGCTAGGCTGAGAAGCAGCGGTATACAAGTATAGCAAATAAATAAATAAATAAATAATGTTCGTGCAGTTGCAACAATAACCAAAATGATAAACTTGTGAACAAATTGTAATACAAAATGAGAAACTGTACCTGTTTTATGCCAGTTAGCTCAGTGCAAAATTCAGAAAGAATCGGATGTTCTTGAGGTTGGACGTACATATGAAATTCAGATTCAATCTTTCCATCTGAGGTGTTTAATAAAACTGCTGGAAATTCAACTAATGAAAAAAAGTATATTTTAATAAATATTTCTAGTTAGCTTTAAAATAAAGCTAATTTATGCAAAGTATTGTACAGCTATATTGTTTAGGATGACAAGATGATTTCGTGTTTTGGTATTATCTATAATGATATAGCTATTAGGAGCACACACAATGGGTTAAAGCTTTGTGCCGGCAGGACTGCTGACCGAAAGATCGGCAGTTTGAATCCAGGGAGCAGAGTGAGCGCCTGTCTGTCAGCTCCAGCTTCCCACATGGGGACATGAGAGAAGTCTTCCAAAGGATGGTAAAATATCCTGGCGTCCCCTGGGCAACGTCTTTGCAGATGGCCAATTCTCTCACACCAGAAGCGACTTGCAATTTCTCAAGTCATTCCTGACAAGGGGGAAAAAAGTTATTCTAAAAATCTTAATCTAAAAAACTTAATTTAACCCAAGGTTAAAACTTTCCAAGATTAAACCTGTCCTATTGTTATTTTCAAAAAATGTATCAGAGCTCACAATCAGTATAGCCAAGCTCTGCGTATGGGTGAAGGGTGAAGCTACATGTCACACTGATTTCTGGGCAGATCCAGAAGTGACAGAAAGGTTTGGTTTGCTATAAATGACTGCCATGACAAGAGATTCCTTTGAACGATGAAATCTAATGAAACGAGAAACTGCAAATGCCTGCTTCGGCTATCCAATATCAGCCTCTCATATAAATTAAAATAATCTCTTATGCAAAACAATGGAATAAATATTATTTCCCCTATTTATAGAGAAACAATTTCCCCAAATTCTACCTTTACTTACTTATTTCTTGACTGTAACATTTTCGTCTGTCGTTCCAGCAGGTAGATTCAAAGTCAATAATGATTAAGTAGTCAAACAACTGCCCTGAAATGCCAAAGGAACTGTGAAATAAGATTATTTATAACAACAGGAGAACACTGGTCTTGCAAAACAGACCTAACACTCACGTAGTTTGGGTCTACTGTGACTTTGGCCACTGGCTGATGTTTTCGAGATTCTTCTGATGATACCAAGCTGCCTATAAAAATAAAATCAAGGACACACAACATGAGCCAGCAGGACAGCCATACTGAGAAAGCATACTGAACCACTATAACAAAAAAGTCAAAAACAGCAAACTCATAATCATTGAATAATAGCCATATGTAAGCCGCCTTGATACCCCCTTGGGGTATAGAAATTTGGGGCATAAATAGTGGTGAAACTCATAATTAGCAGCAGTATGTTGGAGATAGCAACCTTCTAAAGCCTGTTTTTTGTCTGTTTATAAAGTGTAAGTCTTCTTTAGTTTGCAGTTTTCTTAGCTCTATGTACTTGAGGCAGTGGGAGGGACTGCAGACCATGTGACTGGTTCAGTGACTGTTTAAAATGCAGTTTAAAAGGATGACAGTTGAGGCTTGAGTCAGTCTGAGTACAGAAACCAGTGTAGGAAGTTAGAAAACAGTTGTGGCTTGAGCCAGAAATCAGCGTAGGAATTTAGAAAAACTGTTGAGATGTGAGTCCTTTGAAAGCAGACTGTTTTGAAAGAGAGCTGCACAGAGCAATATAGTTTTGAAGAGACTGATAAAGACTATACATTAAAGATACAAACAGAAACGTTTAAAGTTTAACCTCACAAAAAATGTGATGTTTATTGAAATACATGAAGTTGAGAGTAAAACAAACATGTTATTTTAAAGAAGTCTACTTGAGTCTTTGTCTGCTGAGAGCACTGAACAGAAGCAAGATATTTATGAGTCCAGCAATCATCCATTTCCCAATAAACTAATGGAACACTTCAGAAACTCTGCTACCCAATAGGTTATGATCCTAACAGATCATAATCCATATCCCAATACAGCAAGATTACAAAACAAAACAAAGAAGGTAAAGGAGATTGCAACTAAGGTAAAAGTAAAGGTTTTCCCCTGACATTAAGTCCAGTTGTGTCCGACTCTTGGGGTTGGTGCTCATCTCCATTTCTAAGAGCCGGCGTTGTCCATAGACACCTCCAAGGTCATGACTGCAAGAACATTAGAAAATATGTCCTGACTGTAAGAGCTTTCCAACAGTGGAACTCACTTCTTCAGAGTATGGGATAAGCTCCTTCCTTGGAAGCTTTGAAACAGAGGCTGGATGGCCATCTGTCAGGGGTGCTTTTAATAAAATAATAAAACTTTATTTATATACTGTTCTATCTCCCCGAGGGTTTCCAAGTAACATCACCGAGGTGCCAAAGTTTCCCCAGGTCTGTGAAATCCTCGCACAGACAGTATGAAAAATAATAATTCAGGACGTATTTCACATCCAGGCGAAAGCAATCAGGCCAGGCCCAACTCCCACCTGGGTCTCTTTGAGGCCTTACCTGGCCAGCTCCTTCGTCGCCATAGCAACATGCAAATGTGAGTAGATCAATAGGTACCGCTCCAGCGGGAAGGTAACGGCACTCTATGGAGTCATGCCGGCCACATGACCTTGGAGACGTCTACAGACAACGCCAGCTCTTCGGCTTAGAAATGGAGATGAGCACCACACCCCAGAGTCAGACATGACTGGACTTAATGTCAGGGGACTACCTTTACCTTATATATATATAGCCAGGGGACAGCTCCACCTTGTCTCCTGTGCTATGTTAATAATATAATATAATATATTGTATATACATATAATATTTATAATGTTGTAATGTAATGCAATATAGTACTACTACTAATAATAATATGATATTATAAATATATTTTTATATTACATGAAATATTACTAATAATAAAAATAATAATTCAGGACGTATTTCCCATCCAGGCGAAAGCAATCATGCCAGGCCCAACTCCCACCTGGGTCTCTTTGAGGCCTTACCTGGCCAGCTCCTTCGTCGCCATAGCAACTGCCCCTTCAGACCACGTGACTCCACCGCAACGGCTCCCCTTCGCTTGGTTCTCCGGAGAAGCTTTCAAACAGCCCGCCACGCCCCTAAACGATGACGTCAGGGGTCACGTGACTCTGCCGTAACTTCTGCCTTTCGCTTGGTCCTCCGGAGAGGCTTTCAAGCGGCCCGCCACGCCCCCAAACGATGACGTCGAGACCACGTGACTTCGCAGCAACTTCTGCCCTTGGTGAGAAGCTTTCATGCGGGCAGCCACGCCCACTTTATTGATGTCATCGACATCTCGGCTTCCGAGGTCTGTCTTTGGGACACGCCCCTTTCTCTCTCCCTCTGAGAGAACACTCTCCTCGCTAAGGCTCAACGAGTCGATTGCCGAACAAGGTATCGTTTCGATGAGGCTCTTCTTGAGGGAGGAAGCAGCAGGAGGAAGAAGGTGAGACCCCTGTGCCTCTCATAGGAGTCATTTAGAGGGGACTTTCTCTGTGTTTCGGGGCAGAGAGGCTCTGAAAGGTTGCCTCCAGAGGGTGGGAGTGGGACCCATACACGTGTACACCTGTTCACACGTGTTTTCTCTTTCTTCCCAGCCTTTCAGAGGAATAGAGGCATTGAAATAGAAATAGCCATAGTATAATAGTTAAATATATATAGAGAAAGTGCTATATTTAATGTTAATTTAATATATTAAATGTTAATTTAATATATGTTGATGTTATATTTAATGTTAATTTAATATATTTAATGTTATATGTTATTATATATATCCACACTCTATAAATATTATATATATATATATATATATATATATGGCCAGGGGACAGTTCCACCTTATCTCCTGTGCTATGTTAATAATATAATATAATATATTGTATATACATATAATATTTATAATATCGTAATTCAATATAATACTAATAATAATATGATATTTTAACTATAGATTTATATTACATGCAATATTACTAATAATATTACAATAGAATGGTAGGATACAATATAGTAATATATAATACTGATATTGTATTATGCTAATAATATAGTATATTGTATGTATATATATGTTGTAAGTCGCTCTGAGTCCTCTTCGGGTTGAGAAGGGCAGCATATAAATGTAAATAAACTGGGTTGTTGTAGGTTTTTTCCTCAGAGGATGCTTGCCATAGATGCAGGCGAAACCTCAGGAGAGAATGCCTCTAGACCATGGCCATATAGCCCGAAAAAACCTACAGCAACCCAGTGATTCCGGCCATGAAAGCCTTCGACAATACGTCGTAAATAAATATTAGTGTTATCAAGTATTATAACTTTGTTGTAATTTTCCAAACCATGCTAGTCTCCCAAGGCTACTAATATACTATCATATATATGTGTGTGTGTGTGTGTATTATGCATATATATATATACACACACACACATTATACATATACACTAGCTTGGGTACCTAGCATTGCCCCCGTTACTTGAAAAAGTCATATTTTTTGTTTGTACAAAATGTATAAGGTTGTGGGTGAACTACAACACATCATGCAAGGTCAACCCCCTGAAACTTCATCAGTACTTAAAAGTTTGTTATGTTGGGCAAGTTTGCTCTAGATGCATCATCGGTGGGGTTCGGTGTGCTCGCTGTCTGTAGGGTAAACTACAATTCCTACTATGATGAGCCAGTCCCTCAAACCCTTCCAATAGGTTGAGTTAGTCATGGGAGTTCTGTGTGCTAAGTTTGGTCCAGGTCCATCATTGGTGGATTTTACAGTTTCTCTGGTTGTGGGTGAACTACAACTCCCAGAAAGAAAGGTCAGTTTCCCCCAAACCCCTCCAGTAATCAAATTTCGGCATATAGGGTATATGTGCCAAGATTGGTCCCGATCCATCAGTGTTTGGGTTCACAGTGCTCTCTGGATGTAGGTGAATTACAACTCTCCCAAACCAGTATTTTTTTGCTAGTCATGGGGGCTCAGTGCACCAAGTTTGGTCAAATTCCTTCTTTGGTGGAGTTCAGAGGACTCATTGACTTGCAGGTGAACTATAAATACCAGTACCTATAATTCCAAAATGTCCAGGCCAATTCCCCTCAAAACCCACTAGTATTGAAATCTGCACACATCTGGTATGCATGCCAAGTTTGGTCCAGATACATCATCGTTTGGGTTCATAGTGCCCCCTAATGTAGGTGAACTACAACTCCTATAAATACCTCCAAAGACCTCCAGTATTCTTTGTTTGTCATGGGGCTTTTGTGTACCAAGTTATTTCCAAGTCCTTCATTAGTGGAGTTCAGAGTGCAGTTCTTAGATTGCAGGTGAACTATACATCCCAGTACCTACAACTCCTATAAATCATGATGAATTCTCCCCAACCAAACCGCTCTACAGAATTAATGCAGTTTGACACCATTTTAACTGCCCTGGCTCAGTGCTATTTTATCCTGAGAGCTGAAGTTTGTTGAGAAGATTACAATTCCCAGGATTCCATTTATTTATTTATCGTGTCATCACCAACCATACCATTGTATTACATTTCTAAAAGAACAAAACAAACAGATTTTTTAAAAAAACACAAATTTTTGGAGTTCCGGTGGACATGGCGACGGGATAGCCTTGTCGAGAGGGAGCTCCCGACGAGGACCTGTGTAGTGGTGGCTGGGTTGAGCTGAACGCTCCCCCCTTTGCCGGATTGAGTTTGCAAAGGTGTCGCGAATCCCAGAGTGGGCTTGAGACCCCAGAGATCTCTCCCCCCTCAAGGAGGAGAGGTCGGGAGGGTTCGAGCAGCACAGGGGAAAGCGAGCCACCCCACAAGGATCGAGCCGCAAGGCTTGTTTAACCGCCGCCAATCCATTCACAAATTGAAGAAGAAAGAAGAATTAAGAAGCCCCAGTTTGGGGAGAGACACAAGAAAGACCCCATCTTCAGGTAATGGGAACTCGTTCCCGAATTTTAAAGAAGAAAAAGCTAAGCTAGAAATAGCTGGGGAGAATATGGAAAGATAAAGAACTAAAGAAGAAGTTATAGAAATTAACAAAGAAGAGATTGCATTAACTGGCTTTCTGATAGATAAATTAAGGAATTAAAGGAGCAGAGTGATTGAATCAAGATCTATTTAAGATTAAATACAATTAAATATGATATTCTGGCAACTGGGACAATTTGAATGAATTTTTAAATTAGTAAATAGTGAACGGGGCCGCTCTATTTAACTTAAATTAATTCTAAATTTAATTTAAAGTACAAGAAGACGGGATATCTCCCCCCCATCACCCCCCCCCCCCGTTGGGGAAGTAAAGGGAAAAAAGCGATAGTGAGCCCGACCTTGACGCCATAACTGTTGTGTCTAGCTCCAACCTTCTTCATAAACAAGCAGGCTGAGTGGAGGAGAAGGAAGTGACGAAACGGAAGGTTGATTGCAGGGACGAACGAGAAACCGGAAGAAACAAAGAAAGGAAGGAAGGGCGGAAGTGACGGAAGTGACGGGGCGGAAGGAGGGCAGACGCCATTTTGGAAACCATAGAGAAAGTCCGATACAGAGCGGCCAGAAATAAAATTGAGAATAAACCTGTAATAAAGGGATTTTCTGAAACAAATTTTGATAAACCTGGAAGAGAAGAGGAGTAGAGGATTGGAGGAGACAGAACAAGGATGAGAAGCAGACGATACAAGGACGAGAAGTAGACGACGATGGCGGTGACGTGGAAGAGAAGCAGACGAAGGGCGAGGGGCGTCAAAGACGAGGACGAGAAGCAGACGAACTTTGATCAATCGAGGACGAGAAGTAGACGAGTAATAAAGGATAAAGTAGAGGGGAGAAGCAGAAGAAGAAAGTAGACTTTCTCCTTTTTTTAGGGAGAAGGGATCCGAGATGACAACTCAAGGAAAACCAGAGTCCCGGAGGGGATCTTTGGACATAAACCCAAAAATGGACAATCTTCTAAAAGAAATAAAAAAGATATCAGAAAAACAAGATGCATTGAAGGTGGAATTGAAGGAGGAGGTCAAGACTAAGCATGAGGAATACTATAAGAAACAAGAGGGAATTATCACGAAGATGACAGAGGAATTTAAGGCAATGAAAACTGAAATAAAAGAAGAATTTGGCCAGATCAAAAAAGATATATCACAATTACATGGGGAAGTGAATGAATTAAAAGTTTCTAAAGAGAAAATTGAGGGAACTCAATCAGAAATGGCGCAGAAGATAAAAGGACTGGATAAACAAAGAGAGAAAATGGAACTAGAACAAGAGAGACTACTGCAAATGCAAATGGACTTCCAATTAAGACTTAGAAATATAGCGGAGGAGGAGAAAGAAGATATAATAAGATGTTCGAGCAAGTTTTCAACTAATTCCGATGTGATGATGCTTTGATCATGGACTAGCAATCAAGGATAACGAATTGGATTACGACTTTAACTATGAGATGTTCCGGTCTGTATTGGTGGCCCAATACTATGTATGTATATGTATGTATTTTTATATTTTATTTTATATTTTTAAAGTGAATATTGTATTTTTAAATATGTTGTAAACCGCAATGAGTCGCCGCACAGGCTGAGATATTAGCGGTATACAAGTGTACCAAATAAATAAATAAATAAATAAATAAGACAAATGGTAATTAAAATGCTGGCAAGTTGTTTGGAGTGTGAGGAAGATGAATTGGAACAAGAGGTGGATCAAATTTACAGGATTTCATCATTCTATTCCAGGAGAAATAAGACGGATAGGGATGTGATTGTGAAGTTTACAAGAAAGAAGGTACGGGATGACATCTTGTATAATAGCAATAGAAACCCAATCCGTTATAAAGGAAAGAAAGTTGTGGTCTTGAAGGAATTTCCGCAGATGACTTTAGCAAGAAGAAGAAAATATTTTTTCCTAACAGAGGAGCTGAAAAAGAGGGAGATAAGATTCAGGTGGGAAAGAAGAGAAGGAATAATGGTGACTTACAATGAAGAAAGATTCTGGTTGACATCTGGACATAAGGCAAAGGTATTATATGATAAACTTATGAGTCAAAAGGAGGGAGAAGAAGAGATGGGAGAAGGGGGGGAAGAAGAAGAAGAAGAAGAAGAAGAAGAAGAAACAGAAGGAGCTGAAGAAAGAAGATTATCCACCCCCAGAAAAGGAATTAAAGCTAAAAAAGCAAGATATAAATCACCAAAGGATTATAGTTACCTCTCGAAAGATCCAAAACCACAGAGAATGACACCACGAAAAAAAGAAGGAAAAGAAGGACAGAGTATGGAACAACCAACAACTGGAACAGCGGAAACGGCTTCAGGCGACATAGGACTGGGATTAGATCAGAATGAATAACAAGATGGAGCGACAAATAAAATGTTTTTCTAACAATATTAATGGATTGAACTCCCCCCAAAAACGTAAGAAAGTCTGGAATAGTTTGAAGAAATCTAGTTATGACGTAATAGCTCTCCAGGAGACGCACATCTGTGATAGACATACAGCACACTTACCGAACAAAAAATTAGGAAAAGAATATCATTCGTCATACGAGAAAAAGAAGAGAGGAGTAGTTACATACGTAAAGGAAACAATAGAATCAGAATTGGCTTTTAGAGATTTAGAAGGAAGATGTGTTGCAGTAAAGATGATAATTGGAGATTCTAAAATTTTGATTTGTAACATCTACGCGCCTAATGGTCCAAAGATAAAATTTGTTGAATTTTTAAATGTTAAACTGAAAGAAGTGGAATTTGATGAATTGATTCTGGTAGGAGATTTTAATGGGGTATTGGACTCCCAAATGGACAAAAGCTTGAAGACTAGAAAGTCTAAGGAAGGCAAACTTCCACAAAAATTTACAGACCTTCAGAAAGAATTTGATTTAGAAGATATATGGAGAAACAGAAATAAAGATAAAAAAGACTATACCTTCTTCTCGAATAGACATCAATCTTGGTCGAGGATAGACATGGCTTGGATAACTAGGAATCTCTCCGCAAAAGTCAAGGAGATCAATATATTACCACGAGATCTGTCTGACCACTGCCCTCTAGAAATTGTTATTAACCACAAAACTGTCTCAGAAAATGGAGATTAAATGAGAACCTGATAAAAACAGAAGAAGATAAAGAATACTACAATAAAATAATCCAAGACTTTTTGCAAATAAACAAATTGGATGAAATGGAGCCACGAGTGGTGTGGGATGCATTTAAAGCAGTTCTGAGAGGACACTTTATACAACAAGGATCAAGGAAGAATAGAGAAAGGAATAAAAGAATAAAGGAATTGGCAGCAGAAATAGCAGCCAAGGAAATGGAATCAAAACGAAAACCATCGAAAAGAATAGAGAGACAACTGTTGGCACTAAAACAAGAGAAAAACCATGTGGAGTTAGAACTCCAGTCAAGACAAATGAAATTTTTAAAACAACAGACTTTTGAAAATGCGAATAAACCTGGTAAATGGTTAGCAAATCAAATCCGGAAAAAAAGAAAAAATAAATTATATATCTAAAATAACAACTGCAGACAAAGACTTGAGGACGGATAAAGAAATCATAGAGGAGTTCAGGAGATTTTATACTCAATTATATACAAAGGACATTATAATGAAAGAAGACATTATGGAGTACATAGGCCAAATGAAGCTAGATAAAATAACGGATGAAGATAGAGAAGCATTGAATAAAGAGATATCTGAGGAAGAAATTGAAAAAGCAATTAATAAAATGGAGGCAGATAAGGCCCCTGGACCTGATGGGTTTACGGCGGGATTTTATAAATCCTTCAAACAACAGCTATTACCAACACTTAAAGTTATTGTAAATGAAGCGATGAAATATCAGAAGGTACCAGATTCTTGGAAGGAAGCGGAGATCACAGCGATACACAAAGAAGGCTCCCCGGAAACGGATATTAAAAATTATAGGCCAATTTCCCTCTTAAACACGGATTATAAAATATTTGCAAACATCATGGCCACAAGATTAAAACTATTCTTAAATAAATGGATTGGAGAAGAGCAAACAGGTTTTCTGCCAAATAGACATATGAAAGAAAACATACGCAACGTTCTAGATCTTTTGGAATATTATGAGATGAACCATCAAAAAGAATTCGCTATTCTATCAATAGATGCAGAGAAAGCTTTTGATAATTTGAATTGGGATTTCTTCAAGATACTAATACAAGAATAGGACATGGGGGAAAAATTTAATAATGCTATTAATGCGATCTACGAATTTCAAAAAGCTAAAGTGAAAATAAATGGTCAAATGACACAAGAATTTGAAATAGCAAAGGGTACCAGGCAAGGGTGCCCATTATCCCCATTGATTTTCATAATGGCAGTGGAGATCCTAATGAAGAAAATTAGAGAAGATGAAAAGATAAAAGGAGCGAAAATTGGAAAATTTGAATACAAGATACGAGCGTTTGCGGATGATCTATTAGGAACAATTGAGGATCCGGAGAAAAATTTACAAAATTGGATAACTAAAATAGAACAATTCGGAAAAGTGGCAGGCTTTAAAATGAATATGAAGAAAACAAAGCTCCTATTTAAGAATGTGGAAAAGGAGAAACAAGCAAAGATACAACAACAAGTGGGGATAGAGAGTGTTAAGAAAATTAGATACCTCGGAGTCTGGATTACAGCGAGAAATGGTCAACTTCTGAAGAATAATTACGAAATAGTTTGGAAGAAAATTCAAAAAGATCTACTAAAATGGAATTCTTTAAACCTATCACTTCTTGGCCGGATATCTTTAATAAAGATGAATGTTCTACCAAAACTTATATTTCTATTTCAAAATATTCCGATAATAAGAAATCAAACCCTATTCAAAAAATGGAAGAAGGATTTATTGAAATTTGTCTGGAAAGGAAAAAGGCCAAGAATAAACGACATAAATCTGATAGATAAAAAATCTAGAGGAGGGTTGGGATTTCCTGATTTGAAGACTTATCATGAGGCATGTGCTCTGTCATGAATAAGAGACTGGATGACGTTAGACAAAGAAAAGTGTTTAAATTTAGAAGGTCATGACCTGAGAGTAGGATGGCACGCATATGTTTGGTATAATAGAGAATTAAAAGAAAAAAAACTTTGGTAATCATTTTGTGCGAGCCTCCCTACTGAGGACATGGATGAGATATAAAGCTCTCTTTTACAAAAACACACCATTGTGGGTCTCAGCAATGGAGGCACATCAAAGAAGATTGTTAGGATGGAGGGTTTGGCCAAGATATAAGGACATCTTGGTAAAAGGGAAAATGGAGATTAAATCTTTTGAACAACTCAAGAACTCTTATGGCAATATAACTTGGTTACATTATTTACAAATTAAAGAATATTTCAAACAAGATCAAAAAATTGTTTTTGACTGGGAAGAAAACACATGGGATAAAGTATTAAGAATACAAAAGAAAACAGTGACAATACTCTATAATAAATTGGTCCAATGGCAAACGGAAACTGAACAGGTGAAAACATGTATGATTAAGTGGGCCGAAAATTTAAGACGACCCATTCAGTTTAGAGAATGGGAGCAAATATGGAACAAAAAGTTGAAATATACATATGCCATGGACCTGAAAGAAAATTGGTATAAAATGTTTTATAGATGGTATTTGACACCGAATAAACTTAGTCATATGTATCAAAATGTCTCAGATAAATGTTGGAAATGTGGGGAACAAACAGGCACATTCTACCATATGTGGTGGACTTGTAAGGATACAACTAAGTTTTGGGCTTCGGTCCATGAGGAAACACAAAAGATGTTGAAGAAGAGGTTCAAAAAGAAACCTGAGTATTATTTATTGGGATTTACAGATTCGGATTTTAAACTGGATGAGAATGAAGACAAATTATTTACATACTACACTACAGCGGCAAGGATTGTTTTTGCCAAATACTGGAAGAATGACCAAATACCGACCATTGAAGAATGGTTGGAGAAAGTTAAAGAAATAAGAGATATGGATGAACTAACTTTTTTGATGAGAAGAAATACCGGAAAATCGCTAAAGAGAAGAGACTGGACCTTTTTCTATGACTACGAAAAGAAACTTAAAGATAAAAGTTTTAGAGGACAAGAATAGATAAGTAAGTTGGAGAAGTAGAGTGAGAAGATCCTGAGGTTGGAGTGGAGGTCATTTTAGATTAGTTTAGGTGTTTTTTTTGTTGTGTTTTTGTGCTACCCTTCCTTTTTTTCTATCCTCTTATTATTGTTCCCCCTCTTTCCCTGTGTTGATTTATAAAATGTTTAATAAAAATTCTTTGGAAAAAAAAAAACACAAATTTTGTAAACCTGGTAGTTGATTAAATGTCCTTTGACCAGTATCTGGCCACTTGGAGTGCCTCTGGTGTTGCCGCAAGGAGGTCCTCCATTGTGCATGTGGTAGGGCTCAGGTTGCATTGCAGCAGGTGGTCAGTGGTTTGCTCTTCTCCACATTCGCATGTCGTGGATTCCACTTTGTAGCCCCATTTCTGAAGGTTCGCTCTGAATTTCGTGGTGCCAGAGCACAGTCTGTTCAGCGCCTTCCAAGTCGCCTAGTCTTCTGTGTGCCCAGTGGGGAGTCTCTCATCTGGTATCACCCACGGATTGAGGTGCTGGGTTTGAGCCAGCCACTTTTGGACTCTCGCATGCTGAGGTGTTTCAGCGAGTGGCTCTGTAGATCTAAGAAAACTAGTTCTTGATTTAAGTCGTTGACGTGCTGGCTGATACCTAAACAGGGGATGAGCTGGAGATGTCTCTGCCTTGGTCCTTTCACTATTGGCTGCTACTTCCCGGCGGATGTCAGGTGGTGCAATACCGGCTAAACAGTGTAATTTCTCCAGTGGTGTAGGGCGCAGACACCTCGTGATAATGCGGCATGTCTCATTAAGAGCCACATCCACTGTTTTAGTGTGGTGAGATGTGTTCCACACTGGGCATGCGTACTTTGAGCCCTAGCATTTGAAGTAGTGTCAAACTGTATTCATTCTATCATATAAGTGCACCACAACTATTATGGAGCAGAAATGTTTGTTTATCAGATTTTTTTCCTTCTTTTCTTTCTGACTTTTTTCCTTTTATTTTCTTTTCCAGTTAACCCACTTTAAACAGTATTTACAAACATAATGACTCCAGAAGTTGTTAAAAGCAAAAGACAGTGTGAAGATAATGAGAATGAAGAAGAGCCCCAGAAGATTAAAAGGAAGAAGAAGGTTGTTGAGAATGGACTTGACCAGAAAGAGTGGAAAGCTATAGCCCTGAGCAAAGTAAGTGACTATGTGTACTCTCCACATTGTGGATTTTGATCCTTTGAAGGATTATTATTTCCCGTGTTTCCTGCAGTGTTGCATCCTATGTATCCATAAAGATAAGGTAAAGGTTTCCCCTTGACATTAAGTCTAGTTGTGTCTGACTCTGGGGGTTGGTGCTCATCTCCATTTCTAAGCTGAAGAGCTGGTGTTGTCCATAGACGCCTCCAAGGTCATGTGCCCAACATGACTGCATGGAGCGCCATTACCTTCCCACCGGTACCTGTTGATCTACTCACATTTGCATGTTTCCGAACTGCTAGGTTGGCAGAAGCTAGGGCTAACAGTGGGCGCTCACCCTGCTCCCCGGATTCAAACCGCCAAACTTTCGGTCAGCAAGTTCAGCAGCTCAGTGGTTTAACCCACTGCACCACTGGGGGCTCCCTATATATCCATGCTACAGCATTAATTCAGTTTTGCCATGGCTCAATGCAATGGAATCATGGGAGTTGTTATTTTAACAAAGCCTTCTTTAGCCTTCTCTGCAAAGGAGTCCTAATTCTTCACCAAACTCCAACTCCCAGAGGTTCCTTAGCATTGGTCTATAGCAGTTACAGTGGTGTCAGGCTGGGTTAATTATTCAGTAATGTATGGCCATGTAAACAATGACAGCCAGTTCTGAATCAGAAGCAGCCTAACTATCAATACATAACCAAAGTGTGGAGAAGTTCCAGGGCATTCCCTGGAACTTTAAGTAACATGGGAGAAGGCAAATCAAAACTAGGGGCCCTTTAATATATTTTGCGGCTATAGCACTATGACTTTACTTTAGATGCCATTGCTCTATCCTGCGGAATGCTGGGATTTGTAGTTTGGTGAGGCACTAACACTCTCTGCCTGAGACTCCATAATGTTCCTCCATCAAATACAGATCCCAGATTTCCATAGGATGGAGCCATGGCAGTTACAGTGGAATCATTGCACTATAATTGTGTACTGTGAAGTGGGCCTAGATTTCTGACTTTTACAAAAATGAGGTTAAAACATGGAAGTAGAGTTTAACATGTTTAGAGGAATGTGGGAAAGCCAGACTTTGACATGCTTTCCCACCATTAATAATCCTGGGTTTTCACAGGCCAGTTTTCTCCCTCACAGTTAGTTTGCTAATTCCACACTGATACAGGCAGTCCCCGAATTACAAACATCCAACTTACAAGCAACTCATAGTTACAAATGGGGATGGGCCAACAAGAAATGAGAGAAATCTACCCCTCAGAAGGGAAATTCACTCCTGAAATTATTATTATCCTGGGGAAAAGCTGTCTCCACTGAAGGTTTCTCACTAATCCTTGTTTCCACAACAAGCCAAATTTTTGAAAATCCATTTCTCACAGGGACAGAAAGTGAGAGGAAATCTCCTGAACAGACACAGACCGCAAAGGAAATCCAACGGGGGTGTTAACCCTTATCTATGCTATACAAAGTATGCATGCATGTGCATGTAAGTGTGTGTGTGTGTAAGACTGGAGTTACACTTAAAAATGTACCTGTTCCAACTTAAATATAAATTCAGCTTAAAAACAAACCTATGGAACCTTGTTTGTAACTTGGGGACTGCCTGTATTTTTTCAAGAGACCATCCCATCTGCATTTGTTTGGCATTTATGTGTTGATGCAAATGGATTCCAAATAATGCTAAGTTATGCATAACTAAAATATGGCACATTTGCTGCCTGTCTGCCTCTCTCTCTCTCTTTCTCCTGCTCATGGTGCCCTTGTGTCTTGTCCCCTTTTGGTTTTAATTACCTGCCACAGTGGCTCCAATTCTTAAAATGGTCTGTGTAAACAAACAACTCTGAATTCCTTGTGTCTTATTTCTCAGGTGAAGAAACCTCACTTGTCTGATGCATTGTTTGGGGAAGAGTGCAAAATCAGCTATGACCAACTGTATGAATTCCTCAAATATGCTGCATTAGGGAAACAGCACGGAGCAACACAGTCCAGGTAGACCTTCTGTTTTTGTCATGTAAGGCAGCCCATCCTACAGGTTCGGTGGAAGGGAATGTAGGGCATGTCTACATGGGCCACTCTGGATCAATGCTGTGGAAATTTGCACAGGCAACTGTTGAATTTGCATAGGCAGCGGGAGGGTGTCCGTACAGCCAGGCCCCATGCTGCCTTGGTGGTGGGAAGGAGTCAGCATTTCCCAGCATCACCAAACCTAGATTGGCACCACGGGATGGCCACCTTTACCATCCATGTCTCATCCTTGTCATAGCAGCAACCATTGTTGTGGCTTGTTACAAGTGATGATGGTTGCTGAAGTGCTGGCACAACTCAGAGTGGAGAGCTCTGTGGATAAGGACCTATTGTCCCCTTTTTTCACTTGCCATGTCAGCTGTCAGAACTTAAAATTCAGCTGAAGGGCTGTCTCTTCCATCAGACCTACTTAGACAATTTTAATTTGTGAATTTTAACTTTCATGTTATCAGTGAATTTTAATCTCCATTTCACTCTGTGTATCCTGATATATGTATCTGAATAGTCTTGTTTTTACGTTTCTGTTTAAACTCTGTTGAACCCCGTCTCGAGTTGCAAGGAGAGGTAGATAATCATCATAATCATATTAAGAGCCATTTCCTGTTCTCAGGCTGTCCAAGCCGGGCAAAGCAGGATGGCCATGTAAACAGTTCTGAATCAGAAGAGGCCTAACTATTAATACATAGTGTGGGGAAGTTTCAGGGCAGTTCCTGACTTTCAGTAACATGTGACAAGGCCATGTTAAGTGGCTTCCCCTGGAGTATAGAGCAAATTGGTTCCTTGGGTCATGGGGATGTCACAACATCTATTCACCCTTGTCCCACCTCATTTGGCCCATGTAGATAGGCCTGCAGTTAAAACCAATTATTTGATGCTCTTTTCACCTTTTCCAATGAGCTTTAAATACCTTCTACTATGGATCCATATGGTCAGAGCACTGAGATAAACCAAGAATGGCTGGCCATACTGGTTTAGATATTAACAGTAATTGTAATCCAGCATACCTGGAAGGAACCAAGTTTGGGAAGGTGAGCCTAAATATTTGCCCATTTTTCGTTCTGCACTTCACTCTAGTTGGTGGGTTTCAGAGGGAAAGAATGGATTCCACAGTCTTTAAAATATGTTAGGCTTTTTATCGAGTCACTTCGGAATGATCGAAATTGTGCAGTACAGTTGTTACTGGACTACAACTCCCAACAACCCTAACTGACATAGCAGATGGGGAAGAACACTGGGAGTTACAGTCCAGTAACATCTAGAGGACTGCATCATTTTCACCTCTGTTTTAGAAATATACTAATTAGAAACTTTTTCTGTGCATGTGTTCTTTCTAAAAAAAGTGAAATATTTGTTTCAAGGTGTGTTTTACCTCTTCGTTGTGCATCATCCTGGGGGCCCATATGGTCTGAAAAGCAATAAATTACAGGTTGATCATCCCTTATTCAGAATTTTTTTAAAAATCCAAAAATAAAAATTATCCGTATGGGTGGCCAAGATAGTGACTTGTGTTATTTCTGATAGTTTAATATACACACATTTTGCTTCATGCAAAATATATATTTCAATTGTGTATAAAGTTACCTCCAATTTGTGTGTATAAGGAGTACATGCAACAGAAATGAATTTCAGATTTAGACTTGGGTCCATTTCCAAGATACCTCATTTTATATGTATATCCAAAATCTTAAATATTTCTAGTCGCAGACATTTCAGATAAGGAATATTCAACTTGTACTTTTGTTAAATAAATATGTTTTCTTTCAATCTGTGATACAGTTGGTGCCGAATTCATCACCGCAGGCGTTTGTCTGGTGTGTCGGTCGTGGTTCTACACGAAGTGAGTCAGCTCCATTTCTATCTGTTCTACTTACAGTTCAAGTTTCTGAGAAGGATGTTCAGACATGTAAGTTTCTTTCTGTGATCAAAAATAGCTAAGGTGGGGAATAACTATTATCTGAATTAGTAATACTGGCAGATCTCTCCATCCATATGCAGTGTTAATGAATGCAATCATGTCGTAGCACTTCTTGTTGGATTGGGGGAGAGACCATCTTCTAGAACCTTTCAACCCTCAAGGTCAACTAGAAAAGCCCTCCTGTTTGATGCCAACTGCTTTGGAGGTCTGTAACGCAGTTCTTTGGAGCAGGGTATTGCAGAATTCTTTTCCATCTGAAATTGGGCATGCAGTAACCAAATTTTAGATGTGTGCCAAAGACTTCATTTTCCTACGCTTTCCCTGTATAGCCTAACCTGCCATAAATTTCAAAGATAATATAAATATTATAGGCTGATTCCTATTTGTAGTCCCAGCCAAGGTTGAATAAATCAATTAGTAGGCCAAGCCTTATGTGCTTGCCATAGATGCAGGCGAAACGTCAGGAGGGAATGCCTCTAGAACATGGCCATATAGCCCGAAAAAACCTACAACAACCCAGTGATTTTGGCCATGAAAGCCTTCGACAATACAGAGTCCATAACTATTCACTCATAAAAGTAAATCAATTCACAAGAAACATTCAGCTTCCCTATCCCCAATTTTACGGAGCTCAAATCCACCTTTGAGGATCTTCAGGGAAGAGTTTCCTTTTGGTGCCCCAAACCATGCTAGTATGTCTGATAGGGACATGAAAGATTGTCTTCTAGCATTGAGCCGTGGCACTTAAAGTCGTGTCAAACTGCATTGATTCAACAGTGTAGATATATCCTGACTTTAATGACTTGGCAGCAAGAAGAAACTAATTCCTGAGTCCAATTCAACACTCTGTAATCACTACACATCACACTGCATCAGTTCTTTATCTTCTCTTCCTAGCAATTTCCTCTTCAAGGCTTTTGGCATCCACATAGTTTTAGCCCCGATGTGGTTTTCCTTTAGCTGTGGGGTGCTTTTGGATGCAAACAGTACATTCTGTCTTCTGGAAATACTGTTTTTTTTCTGTTCCAAATGAAGGCAAACTTAACTTTCCCTGTTTTCATCTCCTTTACAAGCCTTCGCTTAGCAGGATGCTTTGAATGAGTAAATCCTGAAAACAGTGGTATTTGGGGGGTTTCCAGTGGCCAGGAAACATGTGTCTCTAATTTAAAGCACATCCAGGACTTTCCAAGAATGACCCACCGCCACTTCCTGCCAGCGAGACACAATATTGAGTTTTTTCTGACTCCTGCCTGGAAGTCGGTGCCATTAAGACGATCACTAGGTGCGCACAAGGGGGACCTGTGTTACTCACCACAATTTCCCTAAAAAGATTATCAGTCCCTCCCACCTTCCTGCTTTTAAAGTAACAATTGCAGGATGAAAAATAAAGAATTGTGGAAAATGGGTTGTCGTGAGTTTTCCGGGCTGTGTGGCCATGTTCCAGAAGCATTCTCTTCTGACGTTTTGCCCAAATCTATCGCAGGCATCCTCAGTGGTAGTGATGTCTGTGGGAAACTAGGCAAGTGAGGTTTATATATCTGTGGAATAATGTCCAAGGTGGGAGAAAGAACGCTTCTCTGCTTGAGACAAGTGTGAATGTTGCAATTGGCCAGCTTGATTATTTATTATTTATTTATTTACGACATTTATATGCTGCCCTTCTCACCCCGAAGGGGACTCAGAGTGACTAACAAGATAAATATACATACAATATATTATATTATTAGCATAGTACCATATCAGTATTAATTATTACTATATTGTATTATACCATTATATTGTAGTATTATTAGTAATATTACATGTAATATAGATATATAATTATAATATCATATTATTACTAATATTATATTGCATTACATTATAATATTATATTATAATTATATTGTAATATTATATTATAATATTATTATATTATAATATTATAATTGGGAGGTACTAGCTGGTCCTGATTATTTCCTGTCAGGATTCCCCTGTTTTTTAGTGTTTATTCTTTATTTACTGTCCTGGCTCTAGAGGTTTTTTAATACTGGTATCCAGATTTTGTTCATTGTCATGGTTTCCTTCTTTTTGTTGAAATTGTCCACATACTTGTGGATTTCAGTGGCTTCTCTGTGTAGTCGGACATGGTGGTTGTGAAAGTGGTCCAGCATGCTCTGCTATGGCTGGCTTCTCTATTTGAGTTAGTCTGCAGCGCCTTTCATCTTTCTATCACCTTCCAACAAAGGATTCCCTCGGGCAGGAAGCAACCAGGCTTTGAAGCTGCAAGGTCATTGAATGCTAATCAAGGTGGCCTATTGCAACATTCATACTTGCCTCAAGCAGACGAGTTCTTTCTCCCACCCTGGACATTTCACAGATATATAAACCGTACTTGCCTGGTTTCCAACAGACCTCACCAATCTCTGAGGATGCCTGCCATAGATGTGGGCAAAACATCAGGAGAGAATGCTTCTGGAACATGGTCATGCAGCCTGGAAAACTCACAGCAATCCAGTGATTCTGGCCTTAAAGCCTTCAACAACACAATAATAACAATATTTTTTTTCGTTACCTACTTCTCTTCGATGCTTGAAGTGGGATACAACATTGTTAAAATGCCATTAAGACACATAAATTCAAAGACAGAGTAGACCTAACACTAAAACCCTTTAGAACTACTTATAACCAATACATGCCAATTTGAAAACAATTACAATAAAAATAAAAATTTAAAAAATAAAATAAGTCTAAACATGAAAAGGTGGCTCTTTTGTACTCTTAAACACATTCTCCCTCAACTAGGATCTTGGGAGCTATAATTTCGAAGAGTAGTTATGCTGCGCTCTTTGTAATTGTGAGCAGACCTCAGCTTTATGATATCTGTGCTCAGTTTTGTTTTTTTATGAGTTTTTTTTAACTAGACTCCCAGAGTCAGAGCCTAAATGAGAATTAGACCTAAAGAAAATAACACTAAGCAAAAGTTCAGCAAAAGAATGCTCTTGGCTTTCTTCCCTGTATTCTTTTTGAGCAATCTAATTCTGGGAATAAGGGAAGTTTTGTATTGTTAGACAGTTATAATGCGCAGAAGCCTTGCTGATCCGCTGCAAGTCACATGGAGATCTATTTTCTGTCAACTCCGGCTTTCCAACTGAACTGGGAAGACTTTTGGCTTGTTCAATCTAAAGGCAGTTCCCAAGTTACAAACAAGATAGGTTCTGTAGTTTTGTTCTTATGTTGAAGTTGTATTTAAGTTGGAACAGATATTTTTTTAAGTGTAACTCCAGCCATATAGATTTTGTGTGTGTGTCAGGAGAAACTTGAGAAACTGCAAGTCACTTCTGGTGTGAGAGAATTGGCCGTCTGCAAGGACGTTCCCAAGGGGATGCCCAGATGTCTTACCCAAGGGAGGCTTCTCTCATGTCCCCACATGGGAAGCTGAAACTGACAGACAGGAGCTCATCCTGCTAGCTGGATTTGAACCGCTGACCTTTTGGTCAGCAGTTGAGCTGACACAAGGGTTTAACCCATTGTGCCACTGGGGGCTCCTGGGCCATATATATATATATATATATATATATATATATATATATATATATATATACATACACACACACACACACATACATACATACACGCATGTAGATATTGATAAATGAATGCTTTGGATAGCATAGGGAAGGGCTAAGACGCTGTGGTATTTGTTTTGCTGCCTGTGCCCCTGTTTAGAAGATTTCGCCTCACTTTTTGTCCCTGTGATCATTGGATTTTGGAATATTTGGTTTGTTTTGGAAACATGGACTGGAAACAAAGCTTCAGTGGAGACCCCTTTTCCCCATGATAATAACTCTTTCAGGAGATTTCCCTTCCAAGGAGTAGATTTCTCTCACTTCCTGTTGTTTCACCCCTGTTCTTAACTCTGAGTTATTTGTAAGTTAGATGTGTGTAACTTGAGGACTGTCTGTATTACTTTCCTCCCTCCTTTTTTGCTCGAAACTGGACATCCATCTGCTGCAAATGTGTTCAAAAGAGTAGGTGGGATGTACTGGAGCCAGATTCAAATGGCTTTAAAATGTGTTAATTATGTCCCCCACCCCACATACTGATGTGGGCTGGATATATAATGATCTGAATTATTTTATTTATCATTATTTATTTCAGGCATTTATACCCTGTCCTTCTCGACCTCCGAGGAGGGACTCGGAACGGCTTTCAAACAGGCAACAATTCAATGCCAAGCATGATATAAACACATAATAAATACATAAACATTAAAATAGTTTTAAAAATACATTCGAACTAGTTAGGAATTCTGCCATTAAACTTCCCAAATGGTTTAGAAGACATCTTTGGAGACAAGCCCTTTCATATTCTGTTTTTACAGATGAGGGACACTAAGACCAAGAGATGAACAATTAGCATAAGACAAACCACAAAGACAGTTATTTCTTTATGTAATAACTTGCATGCCAAAGACCCCACTGCTTCTTCCTGTAGTATTTAGTGATCAGAAGGCAATAGGAAAACGTTGTCTCTGTCTGGATCCCTTCTGCCAGGCAGGGCAGAGAATACTGGGTCAGATGAGTATAAATCATCATGCTTTCCTCAAATATAGTATGAATAAAGCAACCAAAGACTTTGGCGTTGCTTTCTATTGATGTCAGGAGACTTACCAGTTGAGGACATCCTGCATTCTGTCCAAGAGAAAAGAAGCCCTTTCTCACATCACAATATGTATACAGCTTATTGGAAGGACTATAGGATAAATCATGACTCCATTGTGCATTCTGCTTTTCTTTGCCACGTGACATATTTTATTTAACACAAGTCCTGTGTCTTTTAATAGCATTTCTCTCTACCACCTGCATCAGGTGATTTTATGGAAAGGCTTTGTGGAGCAGGAAAAAAGAACAATCGGCAGATCAGCAGCCTTGGTAATATCAATATTATATTTATTATGTGTTCTTAAATATAATTTATGCATCCTCCAGTCCTGGGTTGATCTATGTGTCTGAATGAATATGTCCTGTGATCATACACTTAGATAAGCTGACCATATAGCTGAAGTTGTTGGTGGGAATCTTACTGTTTAGCTCCAGATAGGGCAGATCCATTGAATGAATGGTGTTTACATAAGTATTGACTTATAATTTAGCAGTTTGATCGCTGGGTCATATTGTTTTTTAAATCTTACTTTGTTTTCTCAAACTTTCCAAAGGGATAGCAAGTTTGTTCTTTGGAGGAATCCAGCAATTTTGAAAAATAAAGTGAATACAGAGACATAAAGACTTTCAAGCAGGTCCCTGTTGATCATTATCATAAATATGTATATGTTATATTATTAGTTTCTGCTTACAAAAGTAGGACTTTTTCACCTATTGTTTTCCTGCCTTCGTTCTCCATTTGCCATTCTGAGTTCTTTGAAGATGGGCAGAAAAGTTCCTGGGAGAAAAATATAGTAGAAATATTTACAATAATTACCTTTTGGATTTCAGATTTGGAGAAAGATCCCGTCATTCAGAAATATGGAAGCGAGTGTCGTGGGCTCTCTGGTTACATTTTAACACCAAAGGAGATGCGTCTTCACGATTACCCCATAGAAGGTAGATTTCTTCATAGTTGGTGAAGATTAATCTGAAAGTCCTCATGATTTGAGAGTGGAAATCTTCAAAGGGTATGAAGAGCAATGGTCTGAGTTTTGAGCCCCAAAACGAAAAACCTGAAACAACCCTCCCAATTTTGGGAGGCTTACAAAAAATGGATCGGGGCACCCAAAGAAAGCCAGGACGCGAAACAGGACAAGGTTTTCCCCAAATGCACATGTCTAGTTTCTGAGCCCTTCAGTCACGATGGCTCTCACGCTATATTTTCTTTTTCTCTTCTAGGGCACGATGACTGCATCCATTTTGTTTGCACTCCCTGCAAGGGTCCTATAACAGACAGCAGCCCCCTCTTTGGTCTGGACTGCGAAATGGTACGTTAAAAAAGGGGATGTTGCACAAAAAACTTTCACATTGCTTTCTACATCATCATAATTATGATTTTTTTATTTATTTTCCATCTCTCCTCATGACTAGAGATAGGGCACAACATAGTTAAAAATAGTTATGTAGAAAGAAACGGGGCATCACACCCTGCATTAGCCTTTTGCCTTATCAGAAACACAGAAGGCTGGACCCATTCAGCATCTGTTTCACAAGGCTATCCAAGCCAGAACACTCATGTTAACTTGGTTAATAGATCAGCCATCTTTGATTCCTCTTCTCTTTGAATTGCTTCTGTTTTGAGTAGTTATGCTAAGATGGCAGTCCCGAAGAACATCCAACTTCATTTGCTTTGAGGCTTGCCACACCTTGGTTTGCAAGCCTGGGAGCAGGGCTTGTCTTTTCCTCTATATTTCATTTTCAAAAAAGAAATGTAAGGCATTTTGTGGTTCCTTACAAGCTATAAAGTTAACTATAAATACTATAAATCTATACACATAAAAAGTATAAAATGTGTGTATGCGGCGGAGGTGTCCACATACACAACCTCAGGCCTCCACAAACAAGTTATCATTCCAAGTGTTGAGAAGTCTCCAAAGACACTCCCTTCACTGACATTGCAGGTTGGGGTGAACACCATGAATATGTAGGCCAAACCCTGCCAGTGTCCTCCCCAAACACTATGGCCCACCACCTTTCGTTCCGGGACCATTTCACGTGTTTCGTCTACCACAAGCAGGCATCCCAGGGTTCCTTTCTTTATCCATTGGTGTGGAATTTTCATGATTCCCACCCTCTGCCTCTCCCTTAACCCTTTCCTACCCTTTCCTATGGCACACAGCAAACAAGGAGGAACTGAACAGACTGGAAGGATTTGGAGGACTGACTCAACAAGATGGAAGTTATAGTTCATCCTGCATCAAGGCAGAGGACTGTGATCCCCTTCGATAATGGACCTGGATCATATTTGGCATGCAGAACACTAATTGATATTACCTAACACCCCAAAACAAACAATGCCTTTTTGAAACAACCAAGGCACCGCTGAGTACTCAAGATAATGATTAATGAAAACAATCCCTGTGCAAATGGTCAATGCATATAGATTTGTAGCTACCAGATAAGATGAGATACTAGGATATTGGAGGTGAGAAGTTGATGAAAAACTCCCTGCTTGACATGGCCCCTGTTGAACCTTTCTCTGTTTCTACTCTTTCATCCTCAGTGTCTCACTGAAAAGGGGTCTGAACTCACACGGATCTCAGTGGTGGATGCCAGTGGCCAGTGCATTCTGGATGAACTCGTCAAACCCAAATTACCAATAATAAATTATCTCACCAGGTATTTACTTATATACGTGTTTTTTGAAAACAAGTACCCAAAAATTCCTGCGTTCAAAAGAGTTTCAAGAACACTTATCCTCCCAAAATGTGCTCTCCTGTTCTTAGAGCCCATCCATCCACACATAATGAAGGGGTGAGCGGATGGGTCGCTGCTGGCTTTAAACTTTGTACAACTAGCAAGTCTAATGCTGTGCTCAAAATGTTGGACAGGGTTTTGTAAGATGCTGATGCTAATCCCGAACTTCTACGCCACACAACATTTTTGAGATGATCTGTCTGTTTCTATCACCTTGATCTACCATATATACTTGTGTATAAGTCTAGACAATTTAGTCTAAAAATCCATCTTTAAAAACTGACTGCAGCTTGCCCTCAACTTACACATGAGGTCAAGTTAAACATGAATATATAGTACTTCATAGGGTTTTTGTGAGGATAGAGAGTAGAGTGAAGTTACCGTACATACTCGAATATAAGCCAGCCTAAATATAAGCCAAAGCATCTAATTTTACCACAAAAAACTAGCAAAACGTATTGACTCGAGTATAAGCCGAGGGCAGGAAATGCAGCAGCTACTGGTAAATTTCAAAATAAAAATAGATACCAATTTAAAATGTTTAAAAGCAATGCTTTTGGGTTTGGAAAGATTAGCCGTTTACAAGAAATGTTGCCCAGGGGACCCCCGATTGTAGTTACATAAAATTAGATTAATTGAGGCATCAGTAGGGTAAATGTTTTTGAATATTTATATAATACTGTAATTTAAGATAAGACTGCCCAATTCTGATTAAACCATTATTCTAATCTTCCGTTTAAATGTGCTTATGTATCCTTCCAATAATAGTAGAGTAAAATAATAAATATAATAATAAATAATAATAGAGTAAAATAATGGAAATGTAATAACAACAGTAATAAAAAAGTAAAACAATAAATGTAATAAAATAATAACAATAGAGTAAAATAATAGAAATGTAATAATAACAGTGATAACAGTAAAATAATGAATTTAATAATAATAACAATAGAGTAAAATAATAAATGTAATAAAATAATAATAATAATAGAGTAAAATAATGGAAATGTAATAATAACAGTAATAACAGAGTAAAATAATGGAAATGTAATAACAACAGTAATAAAAAAGTAAAATAATAAATGTAATAAAATAATAATAAGAGTCAAATAATGTAAATATAACAATAATAATAATAATAGACTTACTTACTTAGGCGATCCCTCGTTGGACGAGTAAGATGGTCTTCCATCATGGGTTTCCTTGTGGGTCCGTATGTGGCTGTGGAGCCCTATTCTTGCTCTGCATCTTCTTCCGCAGTGAGGGCATTGGTTTCCAGGTGGAAGGCGGTCCCGGTCGGGGTTGGCTTGACGCGCCTTCCTCCTGGCGCGTTTCGCTCTTTCACCCTCCACTCGTGCCTCCTCGAATTCTGCAGCACTGCTGGTCACAGCTGACCTCCAGCTGGAGCGCTCAAGGGCCAGGGCTTCCCAGTTCTCAGTGTCTATGCCAGAGTTTTTAAGGTTGGCTTTGAGCCCATCTTTAAATCTCTTTTCCTGTCCACCAACATTCCGTTTTCCGTTCTTGAGTTCGGAGTAGAGCAACTGCTTTGGGAGACGGTGGTCAGGCATCCGGACAACGTGGCCTGTCCAGCGGAGTTGATGTTGGAGGACCATCGCTTCAATGCTGGTGGTCTTTGCTTCTTCCAGCACACTGACGTTTGTCCGCTTGTCTTCCCAGGAGATTTGCAGGATTTTCCGGAGGCAGCGCTGGTGGAATCGTTCCAGGAGCTGCATGTGACGTCTGTAGACAGTCCACGTCTCACAGGCATAGAGCAGGGTTGGGAGGACAATGGCTTTATAGACAAGCACCTTGGTGTCCCTACGGATGTCCCGGTCCTCAAACACTCTCTGCTTCATTCGGGAAAATGCTGCACTTGCAGAGCTCAGGCGGTGTTGTATTTCGGCGTCGATGTTGACTTTGGTGGAGAGGTGGCTGCCAAGGTAGCGGAAATGGTCGACATTTTCTAATGTTACACCATTAAGCTGTATCTCTGGCATTGGAGAGGGGACGGCTGGTGACTGCTGGAACAGCACTTTGGTTTTCTCAATGTTCAGCGACAGGCCAAGCTTTGTGTATGCTTCTGCAAAGGTGTTGAGGGTGGCTTGTAGATCTTCTTCTGTATGCGCACAGATGACATTGTCATCAGCATACTGGAGTTCTATAACAGATGCTGTTGTGACCTTGGTTTTGGCTTTCAGTCTGCTGAGGTTAAACAGCTTGCCATCTGTCCGATAGATTATTTCCACTCCGGTGGGAAGCTTCCCATCAACAAGGTGAAGTATCATAGCAATGAAGATGGAGAATAAAGTTGGGGCAATAACACATCCCTGTTTGACACCCGATTCCACCTTAAATGGGTCACTTTGGGAGCCACTGCTGTCCAAGACTGTTGCCATCATGTCATCGTGGAGGAGCCGCAGGATGTTCACAAATTTGCTTGGGCACCCGATTTTTTGGAGGATGGTCCAGAGAGCGCTGCGATTCACTGTGTCGAATGCCTTTGCAAGGTCGATGAATGCCATGTACAGAGGTTGATTTTGTTCTCTGCATTTTTCTTGGAGCTGTCGTGCAGTGAAGATCATGTCCACGGTTCCTCTGGAAGGGCGGAAGCCGTTCTGGGATTCTGGGAGGGTGTCTTCTGAGAGGGGCAGAAGGCGGTTTGCAAGGATTCTTGCGAGGATTTTCCCAGCAGAGGTTAGAAGGGAGATACCTCGATAGTTTCCGCAGTCTGTTCTTTCCCCTTTTTTGAAGAGGGTGATGATGGTGGCATCCTTGAAGTCTGCTGGGATTTTCTCGGTCACCCACACTTTTTCTATGAGCTGGTGGAGTTGGTGTGTCAGCTCAGGTCCTCCCTCTTTAAAGATTTCAGCAGGGATCCCATCCGGTCCGCTGGCTTTGTTATTCTTTTGTTGGCTGATGGCATTGCTGACTTCTTCCAAGCTAGGCAGTGCTGCAAGCTCATCTCTGGTTTGTTGTTGCGGGATTTGTGAGAGGACCTCTTCGGCCACATTGGAGCTGAGGTTTAGGAGGCTTTGGTAGTGTTCTTTCCAACGTAGTGCAATTGACTTTTGGTCCTTCAGGAGTTTGGTTCCGTCTGATGAGCGTAGAGGCTGTATGCCATGGTTTCTTGGTCCATAGATGACCTTTGTGGCTTTGAAAAATCCTTGAGCATTATGGGTATCTGCCAGGTGTTGGATTTCTTCAGCCTTCTTTGTCCACCAGATGTTCTTGAGTTCTCTTGTCCTTCTTTGGACCTCAGCTTTTGCACTGGCGAAGATCTTTTTCTTAGCAGCACAGTTGATGTCTCTCTGCCATATTTGGAAGGCTTTCCTTTTCTTGTCGATTAGCTGTTGGATCTCGATGTCATTTTCGTCAAACCAATCTTGATGTTTCTTGGCTTGGTATCCAATAGTTTCTTCGCAGGCTTGGATGATGGAGGTCTTCAGTTTGTTCCAATGTTCCTCAACATTTTCGGGGTGTACTGTGGGTAGATGGTCCTTGAGTGCTGTTTGGAGATGAGCTCGTCTGGAGGGCTCCTGAAGGGCTTGGGTGTTCATTTTGCGCCTTGTTTTCCTTCCTTGGAGTCTGCGCTTGGGAGCGATCTTGATAGCCATCGTGGATCGGATTAGCCTGTGATCGGTCCAGCAGTCGTCAGCACCTGTCATGGCTCTTGTGAGGAGCACGTCACGGCGGTCTCTGGCACGTGTGATTACATAGTCTAAGAGGTGCCAATGCTTTGACCGGGGGTGCTTCCATGATGTCTTGAACTTGTTTTTCTGGCGGAAGAGCGTGTTGGTGATGACAAGGTTGTGCTCCGCACATTTGGTGAGAAGCAGGATGCCATTCGAGTTGCTGTTTCCAACCCCGTCTTTTCCTATGGTGCCTGGCCACAGGTCGAAGTCTCGCCCAACTCTTGCATTGAAGTCCCCCAGGAGAATGATTTTGTCCTCCTTAGGTATCCCCGATAGGACGGTGTCCAGCTGACAGTAGAATTTCTCCTTGATGTCTTCATCAGCGTCTAGTGTTGGTGCATAGGCACTTATGATGGTTGCCTGTTGGTTTTTGGCAAGATCAATTCGGAGGGTGGAGAGTCGTTCGTTGATGCCAGTGGGTGCTTCGGTCAGATGTTTCACCAGATCATTCCTGATAGCAAAGCCAACTCCGTGCATTCTTTGGTCTTCTTCGGGCAGTCCCTTCCAGAAGAAAGTGTAGCCTCCTTTTTCTTCCTTCAGCTGTCCCTCTCCTGCTCTCCGGGTCTCCTGAAGGGCTGCTATGTCGATGTTGAAGCGTCCCAGCTCCCTTGCAATGATGGCAGTTCTGCGTTCGGGGCGTTCACTGCCACTGTTGTCCATCAGAGTCCGTACGTTCCACGTACCGAAGTTCATTTTTCTTTTTTGGCCGCAGGGTGGTGACCCCACTGGACGCGGCAGTCCAGTCAGGGATAAGTGAGGCAGACTATGTTTAGGGCACCTTTTCTAGCCCCCTCCCCGTGTGGGGTGAGCAGAGTGGGTCCTAAAAAGGGCTGCTCAGTCGCGGATACAGCTGCCGAACTACTCAACTGCCTCGGACCTTGAGGTAGAACGACTGAGTCCGTACCCACCGCCCATGTGCCAGTCTGTGACTAGGGGCTTCCAGATTTCACAGTCCTGCCCCCGTCGCCACTCGCTGATCGCCATGGGACTTTGGTTGGTTTGTTTTTTGTTTTTTTTTCTTCGGAAGACGCCTGTGCGTGGGTTTTTTTAATGTGTGGAGGTCAGTGCACAACTGATCAACACACAGTCTTCACAGATGAGGTTCCACTGGTGATGTAGTTTAACACAATGACCATGGCTTCTCAGTCTGTTGCAGCCTTCTTCCGCCTTCGCAGCCGTTGTAACATGTGCCATGTTATCCTCCGCCTGCTCCGCCGTTGAGGTCTTTGGGTCTTCGGACTGTGCTTGGTCTGGGACCTCCCCCGCGGCCACTCCTGGGAGTGCAGGACTCCAGTTGTTGTGCCCACAGGTTCATCGGAACACGCAAGCCCCCTCACCACGACAAGGTGACAGTCCATCGAGGGGGAATAATAATAGAGCAAAATAATAAATAGAGTAATAATAAATAGAGTAAAATAATAAATGTAATAATAACAATAATAGAGTAAAATAATAAATGTAATAATAATATTTATTATTATTTATTTACAGTATTTCTATACCACTTTTCTCACCCCTAGAGAGACTCAAAGCTGTAATAAATAAGAGTAAAATAATAAATGTAATATAATAATAATAATAATAATAGAGTAAATAAAGTAAATATAATAATATTAATAATAATAATAATAACAACAAAGTAAATTAATAAATAACTTTGACTCAAGTTTAAACCGAGGGAGGCTTTTTCAGCCTAAAAAGGGTCGAAAAACTTATAGTGGAGTATATACGGTATGAATAACTGGAGTCATGTATGGCTTGAGCTCATTAGCAAAAAGATGGATGGATGAAATACCTATAGGAGGATATCTATAGGAGGCTCCAGGTGGATCAGAACCATGTCATAGCAGAGAATTAACCTGTGGTCAAAAATGAAAGGAAGTTTAGTGACATCTCCAAATGGTATGTCAACAGCCAGCCCACATCTGACGCTGCTAGCATTACCCACTCTTGAAAATACTTGATTTCTCAAGGCCTTGAATGATTTGTTCTGTTTTGAAGCTACTCTGGCATCACCGAGAAGCTGCTTCTCCCAGTTGTGACGACCCTCTCTGACATCCAGGACCAATTAAAGAATCTGCTCCCTGCTGATGCGGTTTTAGTGGGCCACTCCTTGAATTTTGACCTTCGGGCCCTAGAAGTGAGTAGAACCATTTAGTGGCGCTTCTTTCTCAAGGGACTGAGCCTCTCACTCAAAGGATGGCGGGAGCAAAATAAAAATGTGGGACTGTGGCCTCGGAGAGGGGCTCTCTTGCTCTCCATTTCCTGTTTTGTTGGCAGCAGGTCAGCTTTATTGATCGGTTGTACATTTAAATCACCGGGCAACAAATAAATCTGGGCAGAGGGCAAAGCATTTAAAATATAAAATGCAAACCATAAATCAATAAAGGCTTACTAGAAACATTGCACAACAAAACTAAGAGTCAGCAGTGATTTTTTTTAAGTATATGAAACTAGATGATCAAGCAGTATTATGGAATGGATAGAGCTTGGCTTGGGTACCACTTGTTAATTGTTTCCACTTCTTGTTGTTGTTGTTGTTGTTGTTTTTATTCTTGGGATCCCACTTTCAACCAGACCCCCCGGTGGTGCAGCAGGTTAAACTGCTGAGATATTGTGGGATTTTCTCCCTCCTGTGACATAATAATTTGGACTGGATGGATGCTGTAAATGAGCCAAGAATACTTTTTTTTAGGAAGGAGGTGAAATAACTCCCATAGCATTGCAATGTTAAAAGTTATCTTTTCAACCACCATTCCTAAAGGAACCAAGAAGGTTCCATGGACTAAGTCTTGTCAAACCAGTTTGCAGGCTTGATGCAGCCTTAAAATCACACCTTGCAAGTAAATACCTTGTTCAAAAACCTTTTCTAATATCCTTTTCACCTCTTCCAGATGGTGCATCCAAATGTTATAGACACCTCTGTTCTTTTTGCCAGGAAACGGAACAAAAAGTTCAAGCTCAAATTCTTAGCAGAGGCTGTTTTAGGGTAAGACTGCTTTTTCCCCTCTGAAATTATTTTTGTGTCCTCAAATCAATCTTCTATACACATAATAAAAGTGAAACTATGTATGTTTGTGTGTGGCTCCCACTTCCACAAATAGCTATAGTTTCCACTGCTCAGGAGACACCAATGGCCCTCCCGCCATCGATATTGCAGGTTATAGAGAGTGCCATAAACATGTCCACAAGCCCTGCCAATGTCCTCCACAAACACCATATTTCCCACCACCCAAGTGAAGGCTTTCATACAGGGACAATTTCATCCTAGATTTTATGTGTTTCCTCCACCATAGACATCCCAGTGTTTCTGACTTTCCTTTGGTGTGGAATTTGCATGACCCCGCCCACTGCCTCTCCCTTAACTCTTTCCTATTCTTTTCTATGGCACACAGCAAACAGAGGAATTGATCAGCAACTGAACATACTAGAGAGGTTTGGGGAGAATTCACCATGATTTATAGGAGTTGTACGTAGGTACTGGGATATATAGTTCACCTGCAATCTACCTGTGTGTTTTGTTTCTCTACCTTATAGAAAAGACATTCAACGCATGGATGGAACAGGTCATGATCCAACAGAAGATGCTCTTTGTGCGCTGGGATTGGCCCAGTATTTCATTAACCAGGGACCCAGAAAGGCATGTGCCATTGCTTATCTTGTACACGTTTTACATGTTTGTTTTCTTTTTGCAATTGGAATTGTGGCCTCATCAGTGGAAGGGTTCACCGGTCAGGAGGCATGAGCTTACATGAAGCCAGTAGTGGAGCCTGAGGGCCAGCTATTGTGGTTGAGGAAAAGGCAAAGATAAAGAGCTGGGGCCAAAAAGGCCAAAATATTTTAGCATAAAGGTCTTTCTTTCAGTCGCTAAGATTTAGGAGAAGCAATAAGACAGAGAGAGAAACCAAATGCTGGGAACGTATTGATGAAAGATAGTTCAGATAGTAGTAGGGCTGAATTTGATCCCAAAACCTGAATTTCCCCCCTCTCTTCATTAAGCTGTAGGCTCTTGACGCAGGAAACTACTGTACTGTTGCCGTATTTTTCTGCAAATTACTATTTGCATTTTTTCCATGAGAAACTGCAAGTTGTTTCTGGTGTGAGATAATTGGCTCTCTGCAAGGACATAACCCAGGGGATGCCTGGATATTTTACCCTCCTGTGGGAGGCTTCTCTCATGTCCCCACATGAGGAGCTGGAGCTGACAGATGGGAGCTCACCCCTCTTTCTGGATTTGAACTGCCAACCTTTCAGTCAGCAGTCCTCCTGGTATAAGTTTAACCCATTTCGCCTCCAGAGGCTCCATTTGCATTGATGGTTCGATGGAAGCAAATAGGCCTTTTCCTTCTCTATCTATTTATGCAAAGCCAGAGGAGTTTTACAGAGGGGCAAGTTGATAACAAGCTTCTGCCTCATGACACTTGCAATCTAAAGTTCGGACCAATGGAGGCAGGACAGAGAGAGTTAGGAAGTGGAGACACAGGAAAAATAGGCATTGGTTCAGTATATGGAGGGTTATGATTGTTATTTATTTATTTATTTATTATTTTGGACATTTGTATCCCGTCCTATCTCGACATCCGCAGAGGGACTCAGGGTGGCTAACAACTGGCACACCATGGTAGCCACAAACAAAAGCATAAATATACAATTTAAATAAAAACAATATAAAAACAGAATAAAAACATTCAAACAGTCGCCGGTTTAAGTCATCATCCTAAAAGCAGTCTGTCAAGTCCATTAAAGCCGTCGTTTTGTTAGCAGGTCAGCCTAGTCTGCAAAGGCCTGATCCCATAGCCAGGCAGAATGTTCCCACCACCAGGACTTTTACAATTCTAGGAACTACTTTCCAATTACAATTCTGGGGATTTTTAGCCCAGAACATTGTAGTAACATTTCCAAACACTGCAATATCCAGTTAAGATGGCTGTGTGCTAACTCCCGATGTGTGGGACAGCATGCCTATGTTCTAATTGTAGGGAACCTGAGCATTTTCCCAGCAGAACGCTGACTCTGCAACTTGACTTTCAGAGAGAGGAACATTCTGGTAACATCTATTGATTTCCTGCCAGGTAGCAGAGATGAACCTGGAAGCCCAGTTGCTTGAGACAAGGAAGATAGGAGAGGAACAGGGCTGTGCCTTGCCAAACCCCCAAAATGGGGTCCAGAAACCCACCCAAAGGTAAATAGCCTTTGCAGTTCTCCTTGTAGGGAAACATAAGCTATCCAAGCCTCTTGCAGTGCCTTTCTATATAACACCTCCCCAAGCTCTGAAATGTTTTGGTGTGTGAAGCATTTGGTAGCATCTATGAAGAGTAATCAGTGTTAAATGCAGCATCTTTTAAAAAGTGATTCCACTTTCCTTTTTGTTTCTTAGCCTTCTAGACATCTTGCACTTTGTGGGTCAGAAAGCCTTGCTTCTCGGAGGATGGGCTGAAGCCGCTTCCAGCAACGGTCAGGCTCAAACAGGGCCTCAAAATAAGCAAGTGAGTTGCATGCATCCCTCCGGGGCTTCATGATTTTCCTATCACAGATTCCATCTGAAGAACCTGAGAGGCACACGGCCTCGGCACTTCCCAAAGGAAGCACAAAGAGCTCATTGTGTTGTCAAAGGCTTTCATGGCTGAAATCACTGGGTTGCTGTGAGCTTTCCGGGCTGTATGACCACGTCAGGAGAGAATGCTTCTGGAACATGACCATACAGCTCGGAAAACTCACAGCAACACAAAGAGCTCATTTAGGGAAGTAAATACTAGCAGTACCCCTGAGGGTCAAGCCCTGGCCCTCATGGTACTGGTGGGAGTTGTAACCCCAAATAGTAGGGTGGCACCAAGCTGCCTCCCACTGCCCTACAGCCATCCAGATGAGGAATGAGGAGCTGCACAGGGAAATAAAAAATGAATAAAATTAAATAATAAGAAACAAAAAAGAGAATCAAAATAAAAAAGCTAGAAATTACATTTTGAATGGAAATTTGCCAAGTTGAATTTGCCACCGTGCAACCATAGGCATCTCATTAAATCAGTGGTTCCTAACCTCATCGATTTGATCCGCAGCCTCACCATTACTACATCGTTGTAATGAGAGCAACTGGTATCACAAAACCCTCTTACAGTGCCAAGGCTTATTAAACATGGTTTTCTGTGGGTGAGCAGATGGCGACTACTGGGTGGCATATGTTCTGTATCAGAAACTAGAGCTGATGTGGTCTATCCAATGCAATTTTTTGAATCAGCACCCCAAATAACCAAACCAAATCTAAAGTTGACCAAAAACCATTTTGTAACCCTTTTAGTACTAATATGGATAGTGATCCCTGGTCAATGTGGTCCCGGTCAAAAAAAGATTGGGAACCACTGCATTAAATACTTATATGTTATTTTATGTTATGCCTTAATTTAGGCCTACTGCTGCACTACGGTGCACTCTAGTTCTGTTGTAACGCAAACAGTTTGTATTATTGAAATATGAGTTTTATGTATTGCCACGTTTTGATAATATCCTGTGTTTTAGTGATAGTTGAGAATAAATTGAGATATTATGGTGAATTTCAAAGTTTTTAAAATACAATTTCATTGCATGGACAGTGAGAAATTGTTTCAATATGTCTTTACTTGACATTCCTTTACTATTTATTCCTTCTTCCTGCTTCCACAATGAAACTCAAAACACCATTAACTTGTAATATTAGGCCTAAGAGGCTCTGCCATAGAAATGGATTGTATTTATTGTTTTTGCATATTTGGAGGACTCTGCACAAGTTGCAGGTGGACTCTAGTTTTCCAAGGATCCTGATGTTCAGTAGAAGGATACAACAATACCTGAGCTTGGATGTTTCATATTTAATGTTGTCCTGATTTAGATTCTCCAGAGAGCCTTGGAAGAGGTGCCCACATCCTCCTTCAGTGTGATTCAGTTTGGTCTGGATTCAAAGCATGATACATCTGACCTCATTGCAAAAGTAAGTTCAGAGGTAAACTGTGTTGGCGAGGGTCCAGTCTAAATTAGCAGATCCCCTTGTTGCCTCTTTCACCTTCTGAACAATCGAACTGTCTTCAAGGCAAGTGAGGAATTCATTGGACTTTATATTCTTAGCAGAACTTATTTTCCAACAAATATCAGAACAGTTGAAATCTCCCACTACCAGGGGCGGCTGAAGCAATAGGCAAGATACGCATTTGCATATAGCGCGAATCCCCGAGGGGTGCTCTTGAGGCGCCCCCGGTGAAAAAAGAAGGAAGGAGCATGGAGGAGGGAGGCCTGGGCTGCTGTGACTGCCCTCCACGCCTCCTTTTGCACGAGAGGAGGCTCTCTTCAGGAAGCCTCCAGAGAGGCCTCAGGGGCATGGGGGCAGGAGGGGGCGGGTCTGGCATCCATCCATCCCTCACGTGTGCCCCCGTGTCTCCCTCCCTTCCTGACATACAGAAACACATACACGCACCCGTCCTCCTTCCTTCCTACTCACACTCAGGGCAGCTGCAGTGGCCATTATTTCCCAGGCAATGCAGGTAGAAGTCGCCGCCGGAGGAAGCCATGGGGGCGGGGTTGGGGGCTTGGGACTGCGGGCCTGGCCCGGTGGCTGCTGTGGCTGAGGCGGCGGATGAGGCATTGCTGCTGCTGTTATTGGCAATGGCCGGGGCCTGGACGAGTGGGGCAGTGAAGATCTTGAGGTGCCGCCGGGAGATGTAGCTGGAGTGGCTTGCAGGGGCGGGGGGCAAAATACTATTTGTTTACACTTGAAAATTACCTAGGGCCGACCCTGCCCATTACTACTGTATGTCTTCTTTCTACATGCTTGGTCACCTGTTCAATCTGTTTTCAGATTTGGAATATTTGCATATACATAATGAAATATGTTGGGTATCCATGCCTCCTGCCATTTTTATGTATTCTCCTTCCTGCTATTTCATAGATCCTCGTATCTCTCTCCAACCTCGTGTCTTCCTCCAGGTGGGAGCATGTGATGGCGACCATTTCATATTTCCCAGATTAGGAACGCTTATCCTATACTTCTGTAATCTTACATGGTCAGATTTGGACAAGATGACCCTTACAGTCCCTATGCTACCATATACTAGAATCTATACTACCATATACTTCAGGTGGATAGAAGATAGTTTGGGACCTCCAAGTAGCTCTGGGTGATTAATTGTAGGCCGGAAAGGATTTCTGAGGCCAAGTGGGATGGTTTAGTTGGTTGGTTTTTAACAAGTAGTCACAACAGAAAGCTTCCCTCCTCTGTATTTCTTTCCTTAGATGAGGACCAAGCTGGCCAACCTGCAGACAATCTATGCAGGCCCATTTGGTAAAGACATATGTCTGAAGCCTCTGAAGAAAATCTTTAAGAAGTATGGCCACATTCAGTCAATAAGGATCATTCCAGACACATCGGAGGTAAACAGCTGGACAAAAGTAGACTCTGCAAGACTCTCAGCCTCTTTCTAGCCTTGTATTTTCTTTCTTAATTTTGGGCTTTGGAGCACTGTATTGCTGCCTTCCCCAGAACATAGAAAAGTTACTTAGGAGACTACAATTTCCTGAACAAAACAACCTTTTCTTTTCCAAAGCCACACATCTGTATCCAGTATGAAGTCCTAGAAGCTGCTCAGCTTGCTGTGGAGAGTCTAAACGGGGCAGAAATTGGTGGCTCTCCAGTCAAGGTAAAACTTTTATGCTGCTTTTGTCTCTGCAGCAGCTTTTTATTTATTTCCTGTCAAAAGCATTGCATAAAATATAGTTTATTTAAAACTGATAAAATAAAGGGATCACAAGCTGCTAGATAGCTTTAGACCAAAAATGGGCAACAGCAACTGCATTGTCTGTAGCTTTAAACAGTTCTTCCTCTGTGCATGAGGCAGGGCATTGTGGGCAAGCATACAGGCGTGGAGTTGTTTGTTCTGCTCCACAGTTGCACAAGGTGGAAGATTCTTCTAGGTTGTGCCATTTTGCCAGGTTGTCTTTTGATCTTCCCAATTCGCTTCTGAGTCTGTTCAGGGACTTCCAAATTGCTCATTCATGCTGGAGGAAGAGCCTCGTGGGGAGGGGGGGGGGGATCCAGTTAAAATTGCCTGATTTTGCTGCCCACAGGGATATTCTTGCTGTTGCTGAAGGAACATTTAGAGTAGTTGTGGTTCTCATGAAACTTCTCCTTGGAGAGGAAGAAGCAGGAGAAGGCTGCTAGACATATAGTGGGTGGTTTTCAGTTTTCAACCTTATTTATCTCGCACTTGGCAGCAACTTGCAGTCACACTTTTGGGGGGGGGGGGGAATGACAGCTAGCTTATAAAGTCTATCAACAGGTGTAGGTTTGAGACATTGCGTGATTATTCTACATGTCTCATTTAGTGCTATATTCACCTGCTTCATATAGGCATATTTATGCCAGACAGGGTAGGCCTACTCAACAGTTGAGTAAGACAAGGCCAGGGCTGATGCTCCCAAGGAGAGTGATGCTGAGTACACTGCTAACTTCTCTCCTGTCTTTACAAGCAGTCATCCTGCCCTGCTTCATCTGACTCAGTTGCTTCATTCCAGAACCTTTGGTTTGCCTGCCCTTTCTTCCTGTGGCTGGCCTGAGATGGGATGCCCTCCTGTCTAGGCACATTTTGCTTTTAAAAATCCATAATACGTTTGACTTAGGGTCACCATAAGTTGGAACAGATTTGAAGGCACAGAACAGCAAAACAACAAACTCTCTCTGAGGCTGACCTACCTCACAGGGTTGTGAAGACAAAGTGAAGAGGACGAGAACCCTGTAACACCACCTTAAGCTTCCATCAAGAAAGGCAGGGTACAAATTGGAGCCCCCGGTGGCGCAGTGGGTTAAACCCCTGTGCCGGCATGACTGAAGACCGACAGGTCGCAGGTTCGAATCCGGGGAGAGGCGGATGAGCTCTCTCTATCAGCTCCAGCTCCTCATGCGGGGACATGAGAGAAACCTCCCACAAGGATGGTAGAACATCAAAACACCCGGGCACCTCCTGGGCAACAGCCTTGCACATGGCCAATTCTCTCACATCAGAAGCGACTTGCAGTTTCTCAAGTTGCTCCTGACATGGAAAACAAAATGTGATTCCAGCCATGAAAGCCTTCAACAACATGATAGATAGATAGATAGATAGATAGATAGATAGATTGATTGATTTAAATTGAACTCATAAGAGCAAAAGTGAAAGCAAAAGTCACCTATGGGTGCATTCTGAATTTTTTAGTTGGACTCTGTTAAAAATTAATTTTGTTTACATATCCAACACTTACTTGTCCTGGACGTTTCATTTCACACGTCCATGTCTTCACTTTGGATAAGATGTTTGCTGAAACATATTGACTTGATCTTCTTTTTCATATTCCTTTCATGCTATTTCTGCCTCTGGTATTCCTTTCCTGTTTTTGCTACTTCTAATGGGATGGACTCTTAGGAAGCTGCTCTGTGTAAAGATCTCTGGATGTGGCCTGTTTCTGTTTGATGCCTCCAGGTTCAGAGACCCGTCACGGAGAGCACCTTGGATTGTGAGATGCTTCTGAAAGAGCTGGAGAAAGATGCGGACAATGAAAGTGTCATTTACTTGGCAGGACTGAGGAAGACTCAGCGGGAGGCAGATCTGCAGCAAGAGTTGGGTTATTTGAAAGACTTAGCATCTGTTTTTCTGCCAAGGGATCCCAGAACAGGCAAAAGTCGAAATTACTGTTTTCTGAGTAAGTACAGTATGAACAAGAGGTGCAAAGTGCTTGGAAAGCCAAGCACAAAAGCAATGTTAGAAATTGGATCATGAAACTAGGAACCCTGGTTTGATTCTTATGCCCTGTAAAGCTGGATCTCTGAATCCATGGATTCTGTATCCACCAATTCAACTATCCACAACTTGAAAATATTCCCACTCCCATTTAAAAATCATTTTTTATATTAGGAATGCCATTTAACCATAGGATGTAGTGGAATCTGAGCATCTACACATTTTGGTATATTATTATATTTTTTGACCAGGGGGATCACTTTGACCAGGGACCACTCTCCAACATTAGTACCAAAAGGGTTACGAATCAGTTTTTGGTCAACTTTAGATTCAGTTTGGTTATTTGGGGTGCTGATTCAGAAAATTGCATTGGATAGACCATATCAGCTCCAGTTTCTGATACAGAGCATATGCCATCCCGTAGTCGCCATCTGCTTGCCCACAGAAAACCATATTTAATAAGCCTCAACATGATAAAAGGGTTTCATGAGACCAGTCGCTCTAACAGTTAGGCCGTGGACTATATTTTAGTTCTTGCGGACCACTGGTGGTCCATGAACCACAGGTTGGGAACCACTGGTCTAGCCCCATGGTCTGCAATCAATGACACAGCACTGCACTTTTATCCCATGCCCTGTTCCTTAGCTACAATTTGCACTATCCCATTCCCTTGTCATATTTACAGTTTGACCATGTCTTATGGTAGTTGTCTCCATAGGGTAGAAAAATAAAGTTATTATTATTATTATTATT